>NC_077222.1:94985899-95074829 GCF_024763615.1 Phlebotomus papatasi | reverse complement strand
CATACAGGGAAGAAAAACCACATTTTCCGGGAAATTTTAAAATATCTCATAGGTACAAAGAAAACGAGTGATCAGCCTAGATTAATTCATTTTGGCAGACATTCTTAACAAGTGATCGAAAATACTTGAAAATTCAATTTAATTCAAAGGTGTCTACACATTGGAGCTGATTTCATCAAGAATTATTTCAAAAATTTTTAAAACAAAAGCTGGATTCACATGATGAAAATTTGCATGAGAAATTTTAATTTGTACTTCTCAATTTAATTCCCAATTGTTCCCAATTTCAAATCAAATGCTCGCGCGACAAAAATCAGCTGTCAAATCAATTGTGCGGTGCGCGTGAAGCAAATTTGTTTGTTTTCGTGAGTAAAAATTCACGGAGGAGAGAAAAATACAGAATATTTGAGCAGAGAGTATTCCAAGGATTCCAAGTATTGCCCTCGTGTGTGATATCTTGGTGGAATGTGTGTGCATTTGTACAGAAAGAATCAGGTTTGAGATGTGTCATCTGGAGTACAATGTCATCCCGAAAGATAACCCAGCAACACGGAGGAATCAGGACAGGACCACCAGCAAAACATGGAAGAACCACTCCAATAATAGAAGTGCTGTTTTTCCACGAGAACTCAAGAATTGAAGTATCCGGAATTGATTTTGAAGGAAGCTTGTGTGGTGTCAGCATCGCATCCGGAGAGAAGTTGCATTTGAGCCGCAGAACCTCGGGGAGGATCTCTCACCAGTTGTAACAAGTAAGAAATTACGATTACTGTTTGTTAACTGCGAAAATTTGACAGCTGATTTTTGTCGCGCGCGCATTTGATTTGAAATTGGAAACAGTTGGGAATTAAATTGAGAAATAAAATCATCTTTTATGAAAAATTTCTATGCAAAAGTGCGTAAGCCTCGGCCAATCAGATTGGTCTATTTTGGTTTATGTATTTTTTCTTATGCACTTTTTCATCATGTGAATGAGGCTAAAAATTCATATTTTTGAAGAAAAATGCCTCCACACTGGGGTTTTTTTTATTTTCCATCAAAAATTTTTGACAGATTGCCATCATTTCCAAGTCTCTTGCTCTTCTGACTGTTTTTCACGAAAATTTGTTATTTTCTGCTGGAAAAAGTGAGAAAAGCGTTTGGTGAAGTTTCTTGGGATAGTATTTAGTGAATTTCTGAAGAAAATCTTCTA
Source organism: Phlebotomus papatasi (assembly GCF_024763615.1). NCBI lineage: Eukaryota > Metazoa > Arthropoda > Insecta > Diptera > Psychodidae > Phlebotomus > Phlebotomus papatasi. The sequence goes on along the minus strand of NC_077222.1, from coordinate 95,073,637 downwards.
AATATGTAAGGGAATAGTGTTTTTCTGGAGATGTCGTTCCAGGTGGAATCCAACCCAGCCTTTGAAGGAACATTTCCTGTGATTTTCCTCCAGAAATTGCCGGAAGTTAATCCATCTGTGTATTCTTGAGGTGTTGCATAGTACAGTGGCCTCGTACTCCATGGGTAATTTCTTTCAAAAATTCTTGATGGAAATTACACTCACTGGCCTCTACACATTGGGAGCAATTTTTGTCAAAAATTGCTTTTTTGAAGGAAATTCCCTGCACCGTTGTAGGGGGAAACGTCAAATTTCTTTCAAAAACGCAATTTTTGACGAAAATTGCTCCCAATGTGTCGACACCTTAGACAAATTTTCTTCAAAAATCCTTCCTTTTGTCAAAAATTCTCACCAATGTGTAGGCAATTTTCTTGAAGAACACTTCTTGAAGCTCATTTTTGATAGAAATTTCTTATAATGTGTAGACACCTAGTATACAGTGGGTGTCAATAGTTTGTTGTCTGATGCATGTTTGAGAAATCAAGTGAAAAAAATGATAGAAAAAATTACTTTTTCAAATTTTTCTTTTTGCATATGAGTTCCCTGTAATCCGTAGATATTATTTATATTTTTCAAAAAGAATAATTAATTTTATTTCCTATCAAAAATAATTGTTTTCCAAAAGTTGGTCATTTTTGAAAAATCAAAAGTTTGTTGCCTCATTTAAAAAAAAACTGATTTAAAATGGTCAAAACATGCAACCAACGTAATGTAAACCGGTTACATTTTGAGTTTATGTCATTTGAGAGGCAAATGGTGGTTTTGTACACTTTTAAAGTTGTCAATGGTAAATATATGTATATAAAAGTGATTACAGATAACAAGAAATAATCGGTTTTTTGATATATTTATAATTTAGGTTAAAAATGGGACATTACAAAAAGTTAAAAGGTGGGAAATTGTCCAGAGATACTGTTAGAATGAATCTACGTCGTTAAATTGCCAAATTTTGTAAAAAATTACAAAAGGTTATACATAAAATGGTCGAATATTATAGTGATGAGGTACGAGTAAATCTGTAAAACGCTACTGATAGACCCCAGGATTTCGACTCAGAGACTTTATTACTCCTAAGCTATTTTGGGCGATCTTTTGAGTAAGTTACGAAACGGTTTAAATCGATTGTTTATTGATAAACGGCAAATGTTGCGAAAATACTGTTGAGGTATCACGAAGAGTCACGAGTTCGAGTTATTTCGCAAAGCATGGACGCTTATTTGCCATTTTTCAAATTTAGATATGTTTAGAGACGGATATTCCATTCATATAAGACAAACTGGGGTAGGATTAGACAATAATGGGATGTTTTAGTTTGCCTTAGAAGGGATATTAAACAAATCATTATAATTAATCAGTTTAGAACAAAAAATGATTTTCTAGCTTAATTCTGCTCTGATTTTTCATACGAAGATACCATTGAAGCATTGCCAATAGGGTTGGCAAACTCCCATGTTTGCGAAATGCTCGGACTCGTGGCTTCGATACTATATTGTCGGTTGCTTCGAGCGTTGTCGTAAGCGAAGCTAGGGAGGGGAAGGAAAGCGCGCTACCTTCGAACGACTCAAGCTTCGGACAATTCAATTTTTTTCTATGTTCCTAATGGATTTGACCTATAGGTCCTTTCTGGAAATTTGAGGCATTGGACTAGCTATTAAAATATAATATTATAATGGGTGAAATCAATTAAAAGCATATTAAAAAAAAAGAATTGTTCGAAACTTCAATCGTCCGAAGGTAGGGCGCTTTCCCCTATGCTGTTTTGAATTTCACAAATTTTGATCTTAAACAAATTCAGTTTTGTTGAAAAAAGGAAAATTTACAATATTCGATAGGTTGAAAGGGGCGTGGCTCGAATAAACAATTTAATAAAGACAAGCGTTAAGGAGTTACGTGCATGTACTCGATTTTTTACAAAAAAAAATTATTCGCTTTTTAGATACTTCTTTACTCCCTTGTGAATATGATACTTGAAAGATAATTTATTTTTAAAGTTAGGGTAAGTCTGCCAAATTCCAGCCAGCTTACAATTTCGGCCACCTTTTTTGTTCCTCGAATTTCCATGAACTTTTATATTTTACGTACTCTAGAGATTATACAATGCAAAAGAATAACAAAAAATGTAACTTCGACACACGAGATGGCATGAAAAAGATATTGGAAGAATTCCCGAAGGGCAAGAAACTATGAGAATGAAGGTGGCCGATATAGGGCACCAAAGCTACGTCTATATTTTTATTCATTTTAAAATGTATTAAGAATGATTTTAGAGTAAATAAAGACGGTAAACTCTTTACAAGGTTCCAAGCAACACTCTTACAAAAGAAAGAATAAAAAAATCAATTTGTATTCAAAATATTACATTTCAAACTTGAGACTTTGTCCGCTTGCATGCAACTATGCCGAAATTTGGCACACTACCCTATAGAGATTTTGAATCTCAAAAATCCTATACTCTGCATGTAAAATCTCAGCCTCAAATCGCTTTCCTGTAAAATTTGCTTACTGCGAGTTATTCGTTTCTTATTATGAGCGATCGAAATGTTGTACTAAGAGGTCCAATTAAATATTTTTTTATATTGTGTTGAAAGAAGATGTAAAGAAAATATGCTGTTTCTTTAGTCTGCGTGATCCACGTAACCCCTTAAATGCACTTCATACCAAAGGTTTATCCCGTTTATATATATGGCTTAAGTATTCTTATTTCTAGAATTTTTATTTGATTTTTCGAAAAATAATGACAAAACTTTGTAATAAAAAAATGTAATTACCATTTGTATTAAGTCTAAAGGAAACTGTAATTCATAGGATAAAAAAATTATTTTGTTCACTTTATCATCTTAAAAAAGCTCCTCAAAATTCCATACAATTCATATAAATTATTAAACTTCCTAAATTTCCTTTATTTTTTTTAAACCAATATTTATTCACATTCAGTATGAAACAGTTATTTTTCGATAAGAAATTTTTACATATATGTATTGTTAATTCTATAAACTGAATTATTTTTTCAATTACGGTATATTATAATATTTCTTTTTTTTTTGAAAAAGAAACATATCTTGTTCTTATTGTACATGTACATATTTTAAATTTATAAATAAATTAACACTTTATATGTTAAAGTAGAATTTCAAAAACAAAGCAATCATTTTCTTTAATCCTGTTTTTCAGATTTGCGACAAAACACGTTTTAATACTAATAAAAAGCTTAATTTTGAAAATAAAAAAAGAAATATATGAGTCGTTAAGAGCAAGAATTTTAATTGGTAAAATTAGAAAAAATAAGCTGAAAAGTGTCATTGTTAGTTAGGTGTTCGCGGGATTGAAAAAATATATTGAAAATTAAATTTCAGTATTATTTTCAAAAAGCATTGCAGAAATGTAAAGATATCTCGATAAGGGATAATTCATCAGAATATATTTCGGACCTAAAAATCTCCAGAAAAGCTAGGGGAATGTGACCATGCTTTGCACGATCCCAAGCTTCATAATGACTAATTTTTTCTATGTTCCTAAATAAATGTGACTCCGCAATGTATTTTAAAAAAAGTACACTTTCCCCTAGTTTAAAATATGGTTGCGATGATTTATTGAAAAATATAGGAAAAATTTAGTCATTATGAAGCTCGAGACTGTGCAAAGCTTATGCACTTTCCCCTATGCAAGTCATTGTAAAGAGAAGTCGTCCTTGGGGCAGTCCTAAGACAAGGTAGTTGTATCAAATTCTGATCTTTTTTTGGGAATGTCTTAGGTATCGTCCCCTAATACCTTTCTGAAAAGGCAGAAGATCGGCAGGCATGGACCAGCTAACATGGATGTTAGGGCGTTTCAACTAGGAAAAATTTTTTTTGGCACTATTCTGAGGGTGCTCTACATGATGAGACAAGAAAGTTTTTCTTCTACGACCATATGATCAGACGCTGTTTAGAGGTGGCTGAACGACCCTCTCTGTAGTGTAAAATCCGGTAAAATCAGAAATTTGTTCTACAGAGAGGGTCGTTCAGCCACCTCTAAACAGCGTCTGATCATATGGTCGTAGAAGAAAAAATTTCTTGTCTCATCAAATACAGCACCGTGAGAATAGTGCCAAAAATTTTTTTCCTAGTTAAAACGCCCTAATGGATGTCCTAAAGCCCGTGATCCCGATAGGGATAAGTTGTTTGATTTATAAATGAATGAATGAATAATCGCGAATTTTCCTTTGATAATACTTTCACGAAAATAATTTATATTAGAGATTTATCTTTGGTCTTATATCATTGACAAATATTACGTAACAATAAGTAATCTCATAGAAAAGGTTTTATACCAATCACTCATAAAAAATAATTAAATTAATATAGCACAATAGCGCACACTTTTTTTTTATAAGAACCTACATCACTCGTCATGCTCTGGTAGCCAAAGTCGAGATCATAGATCCACTGGTCACAATTACTGTGCCTTTGAGAGGAAGATTCCATCCAGATGTTAGGAAAGAATTCCTCATTGGCCATGCGGGAGCAGAAAGGATCATCATAGGTGGAGAAGACCTGTCTCAGTTCGCCAATTGAGAGATTCTGAGTGGCTTCTGTGGAGCACCAGTGATCGGGAACAACACTGATAATGGTCTGGGAGTAGTAGTGCCAAGATGTGAGGACATTCACCACGGCAAAGAGGGATAGGAGGAAGAACTGATAGCGACCAAAGTCACCACACTTCTCAAGCATTCTATCAACATCGGGCATCTCTTTCAGCTCACTCTCACTTGCTTCTATTTTTGTCCCAGCTCACGTGGCTTTCACTGCGAGAGTAAAATCTATTTCGCGGCACTTTACATGCGCACGAGATGCACAAAGTCAAGGTGAATCACGATAGGTCTTTCACTAACTCAAGCAGTCGCTCATTTCCTCTCTATGATTTTTTTACACATGGATATCACCACACAGATTGTCTTCAGCTGAACTTCTTCTGATAACTCATGGCACTTCAGAAGATTCAGCTAGAAACACCCCAAGCACCACCGATTAATGCGAAAGACTCATGAGTCTGTAATAAAACTGGGATAGAATGTTCTTTATCGCTAATCCACAGGCAAACAAAGTGTCTTTTTCACGATTGTCGTTGCCAAATCCAAAACACAATATTCTGTTACAGTGAGAGTCATTAAATATTTAAATTTTGAGCAACACACCACTTGGGGTCAGAGTTGATGAAGGCGGAAATCACATCACAGCTACCGGCACAAAAAATAATACAGAAAATGCACAAATAATCAGTTTTTGCGGAAGAGAACCACGAGAAAAATGTGATGTTTGTTCTATGAGAGGATTCTCAGAAGTGACAAAGTTCTAAAATCGCGTGCTTACTAATAAATTCAATTCACGATGTTGCACAGTAAGTATCACTTGTGTTGAAAAAAAAATGATAACTCCCCTCTTTATTGGGAGAGAAAAAAAAATTCCATGTCCGAGATATAACCAGGGAGAAAATGACACGTTTCAGGAACGAATTCAGGGAAAAATTGCAGCATATATTTTTAATTGTGATTTGTAGCTGTTAAAAATGTATTTATGATCACCAGAAGCTATATCTTCCTCGTAGAAAGAGTATCAGCAAAAATTTTACAAAGCGCCTGTAAATGCATTAAATTACAACTCTGGATGCTGTCGTGTGTTTTGAATTAATCATGTGGTTCATTTAACTCTCCCACATCTTCTCAATTTTTTTGCAGTGATTGTCTACAAGAAGAGTTTTTGTTTACAAATGTGGAGACAAATTTTCTCAGATTGACTAATCTCTTAATGCCTTTCAAACAGAAGCCGAGATCATCGCTGTAAGGGAGAGCGAGGCAAAGTCATGTATGTTTAAAATTTTTGTCATTAATATTAAGGGCGTTTGTAGGGAAAACTAAAACACTGTGCTTGTGGGAAATGAAGACGAACAAAAGGCCAACCGTCGCAAACATTTGAATTGAGCGGACTGAGCGACGGGGTTTGTAAGACGCTTTTGTAAAATCTTCACTGTGTAGAAGAAAAAGTGTGGCTGTGTATAGGAAAAGTGACGCGTGGAAGAATAAGGAAATCTATAAGAAAATCTGTTAAAATCCCTTCAGGAAAATCAATTTTGTTGTCAATTTGTAGTCTAGTGTAAGAGTGTTTCATGAAATATAGGATATCAAAGAAGATATTGAGTTTTTCTCGAGAAACATCCCGAGAATCTCTGCTTAGCATCCAGCCGGCGATTGAGACACTTGTCCCACGCAAAAGGGGCCAAACCACGCTTGTGTCTGAAGCTTGTGGACTTTCGAGTGCGACAGGAGAATCCTCAAGATTGGGAGTCTGTCGTGGTCACTCATCCGGAAAGCCAGCAACCTGCAGAAATTGGTCTTTTCGACCGGATATTTCTTAAAGGTTGTGGTTTATTGCAGGTTGGTTGTAATCACCGAGGGGTGTTTAACTCTGGCTTATTGGGATTTCTTCTTACGGGAATTATTCTTACACAGGTTGGTTGTAATCACCGAGGGGTGTTTAACTCTGGCTTATTGGGATTTCTTCTTACGGGAATTATTCTTACACAGGTAAAGCCCACATATTACTGGTCTTTTCGACCGGATATTTCTTAAAGGTTGTGGTTTATTGCAGGTTGGTTGTAATCACCGAGGGGTGTTTAACTCTGGCTTATTGGGATTTCTTCTTACGGGAATTATTCTTACACAGGTTGGTTGTAATCACCGAGGGGTGTTTAACTCTGGCTTATTGGGATTTCTTCTTACGGGAATTATTCTTACACAGGTAAAGCCCACATATTACTGGTCCTTCGAGGGAACTGGACAGAATCATCGACAAAGCAGACGCCCTTTCATTGCTAAGGACTATCGAGAATCAATCCTTCTTCGCCAACGTCGGCATTGCTCCTTGCTAAGGATTGAATTGCTTGTCCTTCTACACCTGCCCTCGTCAACACTGCTTCAAGATGGCGAGTATCGAGCTGAAAGCTCTCCATATCGAAAGAGGTATCTGCAAGAGGATGCTCACAAACATAGAGAGAAGAGTCTCTGAGACTTCAAGCTTCACTGAGCAATTGATTGATGTACTTCTTGGCGAAGTCCAGTCTACACTGAATAGGTTTACACCAATTCAGACACAAATTGAGATTTTCGTTGATGACGATCCCAAATTGAAAGTGCATGAAGAGAATGAGGGTGACTCATTCAACAACAGATGCGTGGATCTTCGACTCAAACTTGGGCACATTGCTGAAACATGCAAAGGGAGTTCGAGCGGAAATCTTCCACCGCAAGAGGCTTTGGACAGTAGCATCGCTGATGTTCTACTGAAACAAACGGATCTTTTGGATAAGATCGCTGAGTGGCAGAGGTCTAGCCCAGGAGCAACCAATTCTGAGGGTAGTGCATCACGCTCCAAACTGCCACAATTGAATCTTCCGTCTTTTGATGGAAAATACATAGATTGGCCGCAATTCAGGGACGCATTTGAGAATGCCATTCACAACAATGATTCTCTACGAGATAGTGAAAAGATGCAATATTTGAAGATGTATCTAACCGGAGGTGCAGCTGCGGATATCAGTACTATACCGATATCCAATCAGACTTATCAATCTACCTGGGACAGTCTGAAGGCTCAGTACAACAAAAAGGTTCACCTCGTGAATGCATACATCCAACAGTTTATGGCACAAACTCAAAAGAAGGTTGAAAATGCGTCAGATTTGCAATCTGCTAGTAGGAGATACAAGCAGATCGTGGATGGTCTCAGGGCTTTGGGACCTGAGTGCTTCTCGCTCGACATGTGGCTTATTTATTTGATGAAATTGAATATGAGCGAGAACTTTAGGCAGGAGTGGGAGAAAGGACGAAGTGCAGATCAGATGTCAACAATCGATGAATTCTTCAAATTTATGAGTGATGTGACTGATGTTATGGAACGTGCTTCTCATGGCACTTCTCCTGCCCCACCTTCAGTGCAAAAGACTACCAACAAGTCAAACAAGTCTGGGTTCAAGACCCATCACACGAATGCTACAAAATGCCCGGAATGCGAGGGTGAACATGCTTTGCCGCAATGTGAGAAGTTCCTAGCACTTTCGCTCTACGAGAGGCGTGAAAGGATGGCACAACATCATCTTTGCTACAACTGTATGAAACCACATCATTCAGCTGCCAAGTGCCAATCCAAGGGGAAGTGTCAAAAGTGCGGTAGGAGGCATCACACTCTACTACACCCTCCAAAGATGGATCCAGTTCAGGAAGAGGTTGATCAACCTGTGAAACCTCATGTGAAACCAGTAGCCGCAAAGGAGGTTGTACCTCAGACACAGAAGACTCCTGAACAGTCACCAACTACTTCTTCAACCATCACTACTCATCACTCCGCAGTTCAACGCAAGGCATTGCTGCCAACCGCGGTTGTCAACGTGAGGGATGTTTACGGCAAGTATCAGGCTTGTCGAGTGCTTATTGATGGCGGAGGAGAGTGCACGATGATGTCAGAAGAGTGCGCTCAGAGACTTGCTTTACCTAGATCCAAAGCTAGGATTGCTGTTCATGGAGCTGGAGAAGTGAATGTAGGCTACACAAAAGGGCTAGTCCACCTGGAAGTCGTCTCAAGATATGATCCGAATGACAAAATCGAGGTCCAAGCTTATGTGATGGAGAAGGTTACTTCCAAGTTGCCTTCCATGGATCTCTCAGGATTTAAGTGGGATCATCTCAAGAGCCTGCAGCTTGCTGATCCTCAATATACCGTTCCGGGGAAGATAGACATCATTCTTGGGGCTGAATACGCTTTTGAGATCAACTTGCCGCAAACACTGAAAGGAGACTCTGGACAACCAATAGCTCAGCTTACCATTTTCGGATGGATTGTGGGTGGTCGGATCGATAGCCCACTCAACAGCATCACTTCACTGCATACGCATTACAACTTGGATGAGATGCTAAAGAGATTTTGGGAAGTTGAGGAGAGCTACCTCGACAAACAACCGCTACTCACAGAGGAAGAGGCCATGTGTGAAGAACACTTCACACAAACACACACAAGGGACGACACAGGCCGTTATGTCGTCAAATTGCCGTTCAAAAAGGATCATAAACCATTGGGAAATTCAAGCTCAACAGCGCTGGCTCGTTTCCAGTCTTTGGAAAGGAAGCTATCCCGAGACCCAGACTTCCATAAACAATACAAGGCGTTCATGGGGGAATATATTGGCTTGAATCATATGGAACTAGTGACTGGACATGATCTGAAACCTGAGGATGAGTTGTATTTCTTGCCACATCAAGCTGTTCTCAGACCTACAAGTGAGACAACCAAACTGAGAGTTGTCTTTGATGCGTCAGCAACTACTCGCCCGAACAATCCCTCGCTCAATGATATACTGGCGATTGGTCCTACCCGACAGGATGACCTGCTTGTGTTGCTTTTGCGTTTTCGAACGTACAAAGTAGCTATGTCCGCTGACGTAGAAAAGATGTACCGGCAGATTCTGGTGGCAAGTGAAGACAGAGATTACCAAAGAGTGTTCTGGAGGACAAGTTCTCAGGAGAAGATTCAGATATTTCGACTTTGCACCGTGACGTATGGTACCTCAAGTGCACCGTTTCTTGCTGTGAGAGTTCTTCATCAAATTGCTATGGACTACAAGGATGATTATCCAGAGGCCTGTGAAGTTATCTCCACATCATTTTACATGGATGATTTGCTATGTGGAGCTGAGTCCATCGAAGAAAGCAAGAAACTTCAAAAGGAGATTCAGGATATTCTAGGCAAGGGACATTTTGTTCTTAGAAAATGGGCATCTAACTCTAGTGAGGTTCTAGATCAAGTTCCGCCTGATCTCCAAGCTATTACACCCGACGAGGTCAAAGCACACACCAAATCTATCTCAGCCCTTGGGCTTAAGTGGTCACCAGGTCCAGACAACTTTTCTTTGGTTATTGATGCTCTACCCCTGGTAAGGACGAAACGAGATTTGTGTGCTGCTGCAGCAAAGGTGTTTGACCCATTGGGATTTATCTGCCCTGTCACGATAAATCTGAAGATGATGTTCCAATCTCTTTGGCTCATTCCTAACCTTAAATGGGATGATGAACTGCCAGATGATACAGCGAGAGCCTATGAGAGAATGCAGACTGAATTTTCCTTAATTCAGAAAATAGTCATTCCGAGAGCGATTCCAACTCAGAAGGATGTAATTGAAATTCATGGATTCGCTGATGCATCAGAGCGAGCGTACGGAGCTGTCATCTACGCGAAGGGAATGGATGCTGATGGGAACATCGAGATCAACATTGTGATCGCCAAATCCAAAGTGGCTCCCCTAAAACCAATCACAATCCCAAGAATGGAGCTTAATGCTGCTGTTTTGCTTACACAACTGGTCACAAAGGTCAAAGATTCTCTGGGAAACAAGATGGTGGAAGTTCATGCGTGGTCTGACTCTACAATCGTTCTTCAATGGCTTCAAGAACCACCCAGGACATGGAATAATTATGTAGCTAGGCGTGTTTACGCTATTCAAGAAGTCGTTCCACCCACTCATTGGCGCCATGTGCCTACGGCACAAAATCCGGCAGATTGTATTTCCAGAGGAGTATCCCCAAAGGATCTTTTGGATCATCCCTTGTGGTGGCATGGACCACAATGGCTGAGTGAGAGTGAAGAGAAGTGGCCAGAGAACAAGGTGAAGAGGGGGAAAACAGGCGAAGAGAGATCCTCCCATGCAGTTTCCCTCGTGACGCAAAACCAAATAGACCCTCTTGATCTGCTGATTGAGAGAACTTCCGGACACCTGAAGACCGTACGGTACCTAGCTTACTGGCTCCGTTATATTGGAAATCTGAGGGTCAAGGAAGAAGAGCGAAAGACGGGTTTCCTGACAGTTAGTGAGTTGCAGAATGCCACAACTTGTATTCTCAAACACATTCAGCAAAAAGCATTTCCGGTTGAATACAAGAGCTGTGGCCAAGGACACCCTCTTCCGAGATCGAGTAAGTTGCTGAAACTTGTTCCTTTCCTGGACAAAGATGGACTGATGCGGGTTCAAGGCCGACTGGCAAACTCAAACATGGATTACTCCACACAGCACCCCATCATCTTGCCATCTACTAACAAATTTGTGAGAGACCTGATAGTGTTCACCCATGAGATGAATCTTCATGCTGGACCGGCGATTCTGATGAACACTTTACGCACGAAATATTGGATTCTTGGGCTCAGGAATCTTGTCAAGGGCATCACCAGGAAGTGTGTGAAGTGCATCAAGGCGAAACCAACCACTGAGACACCGTTTATGGGCGACTTGCCTGCAGCTAGAGTCCAACAGAACAGGCCATTTTACCAGACGGGTTGTGATTTCGCGGGACCCATCAAGATTCGCGCATCCAAGCTGAGGAAGGCTCCGGTCATGAAGGCCTACATATGTGTATTCATATGCATGACCACGAAGGCGATGCATCTTGAGGCCGTCAGTGATCTGACCACTGACGCTTTCCTGGCGAGTCTACGGAGATTTACTGCACGTAGAGGGCATTGTCACACAATTTTCTGTGACAATGGTACTAATTTCCTTGGTGCATCAGGGACATCCCGTGAAGAAAGGCTCAAGGGAATCCGTACCCACCAGCACAAGGTGACTTCAGAGATGTCAGGTAATGGAACACGATTTAGTTTCATTCCAGCCCATTCACCCACGTTTGGAGGTCTTTGGGAACGTGGGGTTTCCAGTGTGAAATCTCATCTTCGACGAGTGCTGGGGGAAAGTCTGCTGACTTTCGAGGAACTAGCAACAGTTCTGGCACAAATAGAAGCGTGCCTGAACTCACGCCCACTCTGTGCGAAGTCTTCGGACCTAGATGACAATGAACCATTGACACCCGGCCATTTCCTGGTCGGACACGCCATGAATCTGACCCCTGACCCAGATTTGCTTGAAGTTAATCCCAACCGTTTAAGCCGATGGTTACTACTTCAGCGCATGGTGCAACATTTCTGGAAGCGCTGGCATATGGAGTATATCACATCGCTTCAACACAGACCCAAATGGTACGAGAAGAAGAGGAACCTCTGTGTTGGAGATTTAGTGCTGCTTCGAGATAACCTTCTCAAACCCACTTACTGGAGAATGGGAAGAGTCACTGCTGTCCATCCGGGCAAAGATGACATCGTTCGGGTCGCAACAGTGAAGACATCCGACGGCATGCAGAAACGGGCAGTCAATACCTTGGCCTGGCTGCCCACAGACGGTTTCTTGAGCCCCTCCAGGACTCAAGAGGGGGAAAATGTGGGAAATGAAGACGAACAAAAGGCCAACCGTCGCAAACATTTGAATTGAGCGGACTGAGCGACGGGGTTTGTAAGACGCTTTTGTAAAATCTTCACTGTGTAGAAGAAAAAGTGTGGCTGTGTATAGGAAAAGTGACGCGTGGAAGAATAAGGAAATCTATAAGAAAATCTGTTAAAATCCCTTCAGGAAAATCAATTTTGTTGTCAATTTGTAGTCTAGTGTAAGAGTGTTTCATGAAATATAGGATATCAAAGAAGATATTGAGTTTTTCTCGAGAAACATCCCGAGAATCTCTGCTTAGCATCCAGCCGGCGATTGAGACACTTGTCCCACGCAAAAGGGGCCAAACCACGCTTGTGTCTGAAGCTTGTGGACTTTCGAGTGCGACAGGAGAATCCTCAAGATTGGGAGTCTGTCGTGGTCACTCATCCGGAAAGCCAGCAACCTGCAGAAATTGGTCTTTTCGACCGGATATTTCTTAAAGGTTGTGGTTTATTGCAGGTTGGTTGTAATCACCGAGGGGTGTTTAACTCTGGCTTATTGGGATTTCTTCTTACGGGAATTATTCTTACACAGGTTGGTTGTAATCACCGAGGGGTGTTTAACTCTGGCTTATTGGGATTTCTTCTTACGGGAATTATTCTTACACAGGTAAAGCCCACAGTGCTACTTCATTTTATAATTTTATAAGAAAGAAGAATTAGATTTTCTGAGTAAGCTCCAACCTTAAATATTTTACGCCACGCCCCTTTTACTAATTTTGACGAACTAGATTAATTTAATGTGTATAATCTTTTAATGTTTAATTAGGAAATTGTGATAGAAAACTAATTGAACATCAAGACTTTAGAGAGATCTTACAATTCAACAAATATGTATACCTTTTTGGCATGTCCAGAATTAGGAGGCCAAAAAGAAGCTATTTTTCTTTGCATTTTTGGGAAAATAAAAGACAACCAATGTTCTTGAAGTTTTTGGTATATGTTATACATACAGTATGGGGCAAAAGTTTCATGATAAACTTTTATATTGTTTTTTGCAAATGAGTTGCTTGTAATCCATACCTAAATATTATTTATGTGTTTAAAAAAGAAAGATCATTCATTTTATTTGATACAAAAAATAATTGTTTTCCAAAAGTTGATCATTTTTCATCGGCCAAAAGTTTCTTGACACATTTGGAAAATTTACTCGAAAGGGTCAAAAAGGTGCGATTAACTTCTTTTAACCTAGTTATATTTTGAAGCAATGTCATTTGACAGACAAATAGTGGATTTGCATATTTCTATAATGTTCGTAATGGTCAATTTATACATAAAAAGTGACGAAAATAGTGATTTTTTGTTACTAATTTAGGTTAAAATGGCAAGTTATAAAAAGTTAAAAGAAAACAGATCGTCCAGAGTTACTGCCAGAATGAATCTACGTTATCAATTCTTAAATTTTATGCAAAATTACGACAGGGTATACATAAAATGGTTAAAATTTATCATAAAGCGGTACGAGTACATTTGGAAAACGCTACTGGTAGACCCAGGGTTTCGACTCAGAGGTTTGATAAGTGCATTGTAAGTATCTGTGATAGTGACCTTATAATTTCTGCTTCAAAAAATGAGTAAGTTTGTTGTTCAAGGGACAAATGGTCCATATCGTTACAAAAATTAAGTTCAAATTGAGAAAAATGGTAAGAATGATTGGATAATCTCTAGAATTTCATGGGTCAACGTGACCAATCTACATAAAATGTTACAGTTTAACTTAAAACATTTTAAAAAGTTAATCTGCTGCATTTTTGCCAGATTGGACTTGATTACCCAATGAAATCTTAGGAGCTATCCAATAATCTTAACCAGTTTTCTTAAATTAAGCTTAATTTTTGTAATAACAAGGACCACTTGTCCCTTGGGCAACCAACTTACTCTTAATTTGCGAAGAGATATGAGGTTACTATCATAAACTATTACAATGCGGTTATCAACATTCTGAGTCGATTTAATTGGAAGCATTGATCTTTATGTCTAACTTGGACTTTTTTTGATCATTTGTTCAGTGGGCAAGGATCCTTATACTTACTTACTTACTGCGTTTTGGCTGCAACGTCCCTTTAAGGGATCGGTCATCTCGCACTAACCTCCTCCAGTTCTGGCGACTTTCCGTCAATGTGCTCCAGAAACGTATCCTAGGCCGCTGTCGAACAGTTCGTCCTTTCGGAGGCTCTTTGCGAATTTTCGTAACGATTTTTTCCTTTTACGGGAAGGGTTGTTAGCCCCTCGCCCAACCCTCTCTAGAAGGACCAGATCCCGCGTTCGGTAGCCTCAGGTTCATGACTTCATTCAATTATCTATCACTCATCTACAAGGGACCTACCAGGCATTTAACCCGCTTGGAGATGAATATGGTAATTGAGGGCATGAGGCTATGTATCGTATTACCCCTCCCCCTCATTTCGAGCACAAGGATCATTACAATATCTGTGAATTCATATAGATATCTCGTCCTCTGAAGTCTATTTATCTAATTTAAAAATCGCAGATTTCACAACTACTTACTACTACTGTCCTAGTTGGATGAAGAACTGGCGTGATGTGTATTGATAGGGGACTCTCCGGTGGTGGCCAGTGGATTTGAAGTCACTTCACAAAGAAAAACACTTCTTCAATCTTTCCCAGAAAAGTTGAAAATCAGAGAAAACAATTTCCTGAAAGAACCTTCCCAATTGATAATCTGAAAGTGATGATATTGCTCAATCCCACGCAAAATAACGATCCTCATAAAGTACAAAAAACATAGTTTAGTCGACCACTGAAGAAGGTCCACATCCAGGACCGAAAGCTCTGGGAAAGATTCAAGAAGTGTTTTTCTTTGTGAAGTGACTTCAAATCCACTGGCCACCACCGGAGAGTCCCCTATCAATACTGTTCCAGTATCCTCTAAGATTTTTTATAACCTTAAAATATTTAACATTATTTTATTTTTTGAGAGTCTGTCGATGATGAGCGCGTTAGTAGTAAAAATACGGTCACTGTAGATATGTAGACTTGTAATGGAACAAATAATACAGTCGCATAAACCAATGAGAGCAATTAAATTTTAAAGTTTCAGCTTTTTTTTGCTTTTTAGAAGTCACCGTACCCATGGCCTCGATAAAATAAAGAGGAACAATAAAAATAGATATAAGCGGTATAAGGGAAGTGCACCACGGATTGGCATGTTAAGGGATGTACTCCATATTTAGGAGAAAGTATAAATTCCAAAACACCATTTGGTATTTTTGCATTTTTGTTTTTGTTTTTATTTTTATTTCTTTTTTTGTTGAATAAAGTCGATTGTGGAAACTGCTCTCTCGTGGAGTTCGAGCAGTTAAAATAGGTTCATCTGGTTCTACTAATATTTGCATAAGGACTCTTTTACTCATTTTCATTTGAAAAAAAAAAAAAACTTAAAATATTGGAATTGGATGATGATAGTGACTATACACAACTGTGTTGCCCCACTTGTCCCTATTTTATTAATTCTTCCAAGCTTAAGAAAATCATTTGCATCACAAGATTAAGATGATTCTAATTAAATTTATGTTTGGCCTAGCATTATAAATTTGTATGAACACAATTTTAAATTAAGTCTGTGTAAGAGATTAAAAATGAGTCATTAAAGTTTTGTTGGGCATTCATCTTAAAATTCATTCCTATATTTATTTAGTATTTTTGACTGGTATGTTAATATATTATTTCAAAAATTTATAGTTCTACAATTAAATTTTGATAATAAAATGTAGATATTTATTACGGGTATCAGAATTTGAAGTATATTTAATTTATTTAATCATCCGTTAAATTTATTAGTCTCATTACGTTTTTGTGCTGGATCACTTAAATCCTTTAAATACCTTAAAATTGTACCTTAAACCCGAACGCGATGAGTCTTCATAGTTTTTTTAAGATTATATATTTAATTACATGAGGTTTGCAGATAATATTTAACTTTAAATATCGCAAAATCTCTCGAAAAAAAAAGTATTATTATCTTTTGTTTTAGGAGTTAGAATAACGGATCGAATCGAAAGAAATCTATTATTAATGATTGTGTAACCTAAAACGCTTCAATTTAGTATCTATAAATCAGAAGAATAGCACAAGTACACTGTATAAATAAAATATTCTACAAAACATTTTCTTGATTTTCACTGACAAATAAAGCATTTTATGATCCTTAAAAATAAATCCCTACCGCAAATTTTCTTTTTCTTTTTTCTTAGCAATATGAGCATAAATAATTTAACTTAGGTAAATAGATAATCTCGCATACCTCCAAAATTTGTTGCTATCTTACCTGGCTTCTCAGAATCCAGGTGGGTGTTGAACTCCACAGTGATCTATCTTATGTGGCTTTAGTAAATCATTTTGCTAGAACTTTTAATTGCACGAGGCTTTTCACGTCATCATAAATATGATCAATTCAGCGATAAGAAAAATAAACTAATTTACGGCAGAACATTTCTTTTCAATTTCAATGCTCTGGGCAAATGTTTATTCATTATGAAGATGTGAAATATGTATAGAAAATCAGACACAATTAAAATGCAATTTTTATTATCTCATTATGACAAATTTCAAGCTGTTTTGTCTGTAAGATAAAACATTTTGATTGAATAGTTTCTGGCGAATAAAGCTCACACGCATTTCATGCACAAATGACTCTAGACAATATGTATTTGCCTTGAAGTCTTGTGGCATTTTAATTTATTCATTTCTCCTGCCACCTTCTTTCATATTGAATGAGTTAAGTGTAAGAAAAAATTAAGATTTATTGGAAAGAGAAATAAAAATCAAGCCTCTCTGGGATATCGAACAAGACGTCGACTAACACGGCAAGATTTTTGCATCAGCCCAGACAGAGATTTAAGATTAAGAAGAAAAACTTTCGTAAGACTTCTCAACAGTAGTTATGGTTCAATGTCGTTGTTTGTCTGACACCTTGTTTTTGTCCTGTTTTTCACCTGAATTAAATAAATGTTTAACATGATTCTCAGGAACTTCTCGAATTACACGGATTTTTGGAGTAAAGTGAAAAATTTCTTGCTATCAAAGACAGTTTGTAAGCAGAAACTCCTAAAGAGACAAGAAAATTTGAAAGCACAGGTAAAAGCTCTGCATTAGAGAGTCTTGTTATCGAATAAACGATAATGTAACATTTCGTAACGCCTCACTAAAATAGCATTCGTGTGCATTTTGTCGGTCAAACTGCTGAAAATGTACAATTTAAATGAGTTTGAAGGCAATTTCTCACAACGAGAGACAAACATTCAATCGATTGCGGAATTTCGTGTGAGGAATACAACGTGACAATTTTTGGCGGGAGAGAAGTGGGTTAATTTGGAGTGTTCATTGAATTTTTCAAGAATCCCAAGATCAATTCGCCTCGTAGACAATGGGAATTGGAAGAATTATTTACATCACAACAAGACTTCAATTCAATGTGGTCTGATTTTCTGGTATTGTACAAATCTCTGGTGTACTTACTTTGGTGCAAGAGAAGACAAGACAAAAGAGCCTCCCGAGAGCGACAATTCAGCTTATTTGGGGTGTGGGCTTTGGTATCTGCATCGCAGGTATGAATGAGATCGAGATTTAGACGTGAAGAAAGTGAAAGGAACAAAAGTCGAGGTGAATTCTGGAATCAATTTACCCCGAAGCTCAATGAGCTTTCTACAAATTCACTTCTTCCAGGTGTTCTCCGTTCTGCATGTTTTATAATTGAGTTCGCAGAATAATTGCTCTTATAAAAACCACATTTTAGCAATTACATTAAGTAAAAACTCACTTATCGACATAAAAACCGTTAAACAATAAAAAAAAAATTACATTTATACAATAAAGCATGTACATATTTCTTAATTTAAGCATTTAAGGGGTTTCGTGTTCTCACCGAAAGGAAAAGTAAATAACATAAATTAAAATATTCGTACCAATAAATTGAGGCTGTAAAATTTTGGTAAGGAGATAATTAAAACGAATATACAATAAATTTTGATACAAATTAAGAATTTATCAATGAACTCAGTATCTCAGGCATGGTTTAAAGTGATTTCTAATCACTATAAACCAGTTTTTGATTAGTCACTGGTAAAAAAAAAAGATCAAATTGATCCAAATTTGATCCTTTTGCAAAGGATGGATCAAATTAACATGTTCTATTGTGATAAATGTGCATTCAAAATTAGAAATTTGATCCATCCTTTCCGAAAGGATCAAATTTGAATCAATTTGATCCTTTTATTTTTAGCAGTGGTCATATACTAACCAAAATATAATATTTTGTAAAATATTTAAACTCAAACGGCTGCTGAAAGCCAACAAGGCCTATTTCAGTCTATCAAGAGTTTTCCGGTCCAGAACCTTAAGCATAAAGACTAAGCTACTGCTGTATAGGACTATGATCCTGCCAGTCCTCACGTATTCGTCTGAGATGTAGGTCCTCAGCAAACAGAATTGAGAACTCTTAGCCGCGTTTGAGAGGAGGATACTACGACGGATTTTTGGCCCCATATATGAGGAGGGACGATTCTGGAGCCTATACAACCATGAGGTGTACGAGCGCTACCGAGAGGTAGCTGTCGTCAAGTAAATACTCCTCAATAGCCTCCGGTGGGCTGGTCATCTGGTTCGCAAGGTTGAGGACAACCCAGCCTGGAAAGTCTTTAGGGGCGGACTCTATGCTACGAGTAGGCGAGGCCGACCCAGCTTCAAATGGACCGACGGCGTGGACCAGGACGCAAGTTCATTAGGGGTGCGGAATTAGAGAACAGTGGCGCGTAACAGGCTCGAGTGGCGACGAGTCAGACCAAGACCAGTATGGTACAAGGTGGCTGAATCAAATTCAGAATCTTGCCTTGGAGCGCCCTGAGATCGAATCTGAACAGCTTCCTGAAGTGGCGGAGGATCGACAAGCATATGCTAAACTGGATGTCATGGGTGTCAGACCCCAATAGGAATAAGCGGTTGAAAATGATGATGATTATTTATTTTACTTGTTGTGCTATATGAGACTTCACTGAGAGAAAACCGAAAAAGTTAAAATAACATTCCGGAAATGTTAAATTTACCCTGCAGTATTGATCCAAAGTCGGTGTAAATATTACCCCTTTTAGGTGTATTAGGGGTTAAAGTTACCCTTTTTTATGTTCATTTTACCCTTAAAATGTGTAATATTAACTTTCAAAAATGTTGATATATTTATACACCTAAAAAGTGTTGAAGTTCAGAGGAAAAAAAGTTAATCGCACCCTCTTTTTTTCTCAGTGTTAGTACACATTATTGTAATTTAAAAAAAAACTTGTTTTCTGGTAGGTTTAAAAATTAGTTTTTCGAAACAAACTAAAAAAATAATTGGTCTATATTTTGTCTGCCACATTTAAAGCCAGGCCACTCTCCTCTACAGAAACGCTTCCATGCCCTGGGGATAAAATAAATCCTATAAATCCAATCTCAAAATTTTCAATTTTAAAAGGTTGTATTAATTTTTTTTTAAAAGAAAGGCGTGAGATTGGGACACATTCTAAAACATTAATTGAAAGATCTTTCAAAAATGTGAGGGTGATTCAATCTTAACTTGGAAGTAATTTCTAAAACATATTTTCTATTGAATTTTATATTTAGAGAAACTCCGTTATCTTTCAGCTTGCAACATCGGACACTTCGTTTGTTTCTCAAAATTACATAAATTTATTTATTTTCAGAATGGCAAAAACAAAAGAGTGTATGCTCTGAAGAAGATGTTGTAAAAAATACTTGGAACAGTTCCAAAACAAATTATGAACTACTTTTTAAGGTTCCAATCAGCACTCTTGAAAATGAAGTAACACAAACTTTCAATTTACCAAAAAATATATTGCATTTCAAATTAAGAACTTTGAGAAATAAATTAGAACATGTCTGAAATTTAGAACACTTCCTCAAATTTACATTGAAAAATTTTCCTAATTTCATTTTAACTTACCGGGATGTGAATCATTTGAATTATTCATTTCAGTAAGAGTGAAAGTATTTTTGTTGATTCATTTCAACAATTTGTGGAAAATTTAAGGTGTTTTCCTCTTCCAATACTTCTTGAATTACTAACAACAACTTGGTATAAAATTTCCTCTCATTCGTAAACAAAACAAAAAATAAAACTGAACCATCAAAAGTCAGTGAACATTTTGCCATCGACGACCATGGGAATTATGCACTTCTCTGCTCGTCACCTGGTGAGGCAACTCCCGTGGATGCAGAGATCTCTGAGTTGACCCACTGACCATCGAGATGAGTTCAATTGCAGATGATGGTGCGGAGATCAAATTGCATCACATTTCGCATTGAATCGCGCTCTGAAATTGTATCGAATTTACTTTTCTTTCTCTGACCATGCTGCGAGTTTCTCTGTCTCTCTTCCATGATCTGGGGCTATGAGAGAGAAACATGTTTCCCTTGAAGTGCGAAAAAGAAAATCACAGCCACAGAGTGAATTTGAGTGCGAAATTCCATAAAATTCGACCTTTCTTGGCCCAGGAATCCAATTGATCGACCAAGCCAATGTGAGTCAATTAATTGTTAATCTCTGGTACATTGCATAATTTTCCACTTTTAAATGCAATTGCTCTTCGGACAGACAAATTGTGTCAAAGATCGCCTCCAAGATCCCTCAGGGTGATCGCGTTATTTCAAATAAAGTATCTGATTTCCTTGGATTTTTCATTTCTTCAAACACCCAACTTTCAAGAAGTATTTTAGGCTTTTTTATGCTCACACTAAAGCTCTTCGAGTAAATTTTATAGGTGTTCCTAAAAGATGAATGCAAATGTCACTGAAACCAATGTTTTAATTAATAATTGTCTATTTAACGATTCCAAATTGAACCTCTAAAGTTTTTTTTTTGAGAAATGTGCTAAACATGGTGCTGTTTGTAGTAAATTTTAATTTTCATGTAAAAGACACGCCGTTCATTTAATTGATCAACATAAAAAAAAGAATTAATCAATTAAACATTTTTTCTGGTACTGATGCACAGCTTTGAGTTGTGTATCTTTTCTTTAGTTCTTTACTAAAAGAAATACAAACGATTTAATTATAATTAATTGTTAGTCGATTTATGTAAAATCAGATTTATTTAAATTTTGTCGGTTATTTCTGTTTACGATTTTTTTTCAGTGAAAATAATAATGAAATATTTTTGGAGAAAATATAATCAGTTTTTTAAAATATCTTTTAGATTTGATATATTAAATAGGTAATATTCAGTATTATCTTTGTTATTTTTATATAAAGCTCTGCTGATTTAAACCATCTTGACTGTCATAATGTACACCGAGAAAAATTTTATGGGTAGTATTAATGTTTTTCTGGGTAAAATCAAATGAAATTATGGGTATTTTGGCCCCAATGGTAGAATACATTTGATTTTAAAGTATTTTTTGATTTAAATACAGATGACTTTTACTTCAAATATTTTTACATTTGATCTGATTTAATTATAGCACCCCTAGCTGTAGTTTTACGAACTTATGATGTTAAAAGGAGATCGGCATTTCACGAAAGTTTACCAAAACGCCCTCATTGATCAAATTATGAGAGTTAGAAACAGAGCTATAACCATTTAAAGAAAAATAATTTGATTCTAGCCCGGGAAGTTTTGCGTTTTTTTTTAGTCGAAGCTCTAAGGCCCAGCTATAACATACTGAAATTTGAGCGTGATTGATGCCATAGAGACCAGGCTATTGAGAAAACAAAAAAGAGGGTTTTTACGAAAATGTGAAATTAGTTGCAAATGACGTGTTGTTTCATTTGGCTAAAGTTTAAGTTTAAATAATAAAATGTAATTATTTTTACATATTGTATTCGATTAGAATAAGTAGTTATTCACTTAAAACGTATTGATATTTATGATGAAAGGAATTTAATTTTCACCCTAATTTAAATGAATAATTTTTCAAATTATGACGACTGCAGTAAATGTAAAAACTACTGTTATTTATATTTAACGACAAAAACCATTCGTATCAAATATTTACTCAAAGTTCTTTAATTTTTACATTTAAATGAAATGCATATTTTATACAGAAAAGTTTCTCACAATTCAATTTAATACCTGATCATTTAATGTTTAGATAGAAAAAAAATCATTTGAAATAAAATTTTGAAACAATTGTTTAAAAAGTCTTTTTCATTTGAAATAAATACAGATAATATTAAGATGTATACAAAAATGTCAGTATTAAATTTTACCCATTAAATTAATGCTTGTTGCATTTGATTTCATAAAACAGTACTTTTAAATCAAAAGTAAAATTTTATTTTTGACAACACAACGTTGCACATTTAATATAAATGTGTAGTTTTTCATTTTCAATGTATAATTGTTATTTTTACCATATATTATCTTTGATTCAAAAGCTGAGGTATTTATTTCAAATATTTAAACATTCGCGCTAAAAGAAAAATTATTTATTCTCCGTATGAATGTAAAAATATTTGAAATTATTGTTATTACTTTCAAAATCAAAATTATTTCGTTTGTATTGAAAGAAAAGTCAATTGATTCGAATATTTACCCAGAATTTTTAACATTAAATGCAAAATATTCAATTTAAATAAATTCCATTTTTCTCGAAGACTAATAAAACTATATCACTCGATTTTTGCACATTCGCTTGAACGTCGAATTTTCTGATTAAGGGGGTAGTCTGAATTACAAGGTCAAAAAATCGATTAAATGTTTATTGCTTAAAACGATAGATAAACTGTTTAAGAATATACCACAAAAAATTTCAGAATCTAATTCAAAAGTATTTTCGAAGACACAGAAAAGCGCGCTGCCTTCGGACCACTGAAATTTCGGACAACTCAGTTTTTTCTATTCATTTGAACTAATTTGAACCATGGACTGGCTATTAAAATATAATATTCGAATGAGGGAAATTCATTAAAAAAAATATATTGAAGAAACTGAGTTGTTCGAAGCTTGAGTTGTCCGAAGGTAGCACGTTTTCCCCTACTAGGACGAAAGTTATGATACATTGAGCGGATTGTGAGCGCTCGGGCGAAGATCCAAAACTTTGAATCGCGTTTACTCGTCCTTTTATGATTTTTTTTAAATTGACCGGAAAGAAAACAAAAAGATTAATGAACCGATTGAAATAAATTTGAAATTGAATTAGAATTTTTTATCAAAGTTAATAGGATCCGACGAAAAAAATGAATAAATGAAAAGAAAAATAAATCAAAAAAGCCAAATAGAAGACAAAAGACAAATATAATAAAAGAAAAGAAAAAAAGATTACTGTAGCCTGGCTGAAAGGGTCCGGTCTGTAATATCCTGGCGCGCAATGAAAGGAAGTTGTAGATTACAACCTCCTCCCACACTTACAAAAGGAGTCAGCGTAAGCTGTGTCGAATGAGCTTTCGAACCAAGTGCCCTCGCTGCCCAGCCTGAACGTCCAAAGCCAGAAGTGAGACCAGATAGCCCGGCCTCCGTGAAGTATCAGATAAAAAGGGAATAATGGTTCTATTCCAATGAAAATTGATTATGTTTCTTTAGCACTTTACTGTTCTCAAGTGCTTCTACATAATCGATTTTTTTTTGTGTTGGTTCCAGTTATGACTATTTCGTGGTTTTAGAACTCAAAGAGGACTAGGGAAATAGTCAGGACAGGAACCAAACAAAGAGAAGTCGATAATGCAGAGGCACTTGAGAACAGTAAATTGCTAAAAAAAACATGTTCATTCTTCATTGTAATACAGCTCTTAAACGGAGGAATGAAGGCAAATCACAACCAAATAGAATGTTTCGGTAATCTGAAATGTATAACCAAGAGCACGTAGACGTAGACCACAAACATACCGAACACAGTTGTAGAATATCACAGACAACCCCGACAACCTCCTGTTTGTTTCAAAATTACATAAAAAATTAAGAAAAAGGATAAGAAAACTAAGAATTAGAGATTATTCTCTTCATAATTAAATTATCTTCTAGATGAACCTAAACGGTCTTTGAAAAGGATTTTTTTGAGAGTCATTATTATCTCAAAACAGATGATTTTTGGCCTCCTTATTTAGGCTACCTCCTTAAGAATTGAATTTATATTTTGCTCTCCTATTCTTTCTTAATTAATATTTTTTATGTTTTAGTTTATTGATCATAGGGTCGAAGGAACACCTCTTCGGCAGGGAACACTTATTGACATTTTCGTCAAAATATTAATATTCATTTAAAGTATAGAATAAAATATAAGTAGTATGATGTTTTTTTTCATTAATCTAGTTTAATCTATAAGGATTGATGTTCAAATTTCATACCCCAAATAGTACAAAATAGGGTGCCAAATTATTTTTATAATAATGCATTTTATTTTCAATAAATTATTGTGAATAAACGAATTAGGATAGAAAATTTAAACCAAAAAGATATGAAAGAATATTAAATTCTCTAACTTTTAGGGATAGTTATTTGACATATAAAATGCTCTATTAAAGTGGGAAAATTACTAGAAGATGGAAAAAACACAGAAAAATGCACCATTTTAGGTGCCCTTTTTCAAAAAATCTTTAAAAAATATACTTCATTTTCATCGTAGATGCTTTATATGTTCACAAGAGTTATAGAGGATGAAATTACGCGTCAGTTTAGCTTTATGTGACTACCACCGGATAATTAGAACCGGAGATATGAATTTTTGAATTTTATAAAACATCAAAAACCTAAATATACTTTTTCAAAAAAATCTAGAGGTGACCCGAACAAACGGATTGCAGATTTGAAGTCCTTAAATGACCCTCTAACAAGTTTTGGCACTCTCGTCAAAGACACCCACAAAAAGGTAAATTTTGTCGCACCGTGTAACCCAGTAGAATGCCGAAACCACTAATATTAATATTTCATTCTCAGGACGTGTTCAAACCCTCATCCTTAGGCAGATGCAGAAGTTACCTAAAACTTTCATTAGAGTTTCGTACTTCGACATCTTAGCATTAACCGTCGTAAACAGTTCATTCCGATGAAGTTAAAAGATGAGTGAAATTTTCATGTTTTTCTATACGATCTGTATGCCAAAAAATATCAATCACTGGTAAAAATGAAAGGATCAAATTGACCCTTTTCAACAAAAATGGATCATATTTGACCCTTTGAAAGGTTCACTTAAATCTTTTGAAATTTTGTATGCATATATTTATCACGATAGATTACGTTTTATCGCAAGTTTATTACTCTTAGGGGAAACTGGGGCACCACCAAACACGGGGTACCACCAAACACTAATTTTTATTTCTAAACTACTTGGACTATCTCGACCATTCCTTCAGTGGACAAGCATCCCTATAGTGCCTATAAATTTCTATAGGTCTTATCCTCTGAAGTCGAATATCCGATTAAAAAATCGCAGTGTTTGGTGGTGCCCAAGTTTCCGCTATCGTATTTCTATCATCTGAGCGAAAACCAAAGATGACTTTTTCATTGTTTTTATTCGTTTACTCCGGAGATAAATAGGTGTCAAAACAGTGACCCTTTCATTTTTTCCAGTGATTTGTTATTTAGTGCAATAACTAGTGTTATTTCTTTTAATCTATATGCGTCTGCTGGTGACTTCACGACCGACCTCCATAAGAAAGCGATTGAAAATTCTTTTCACTGATCGACTTATAAATTTTTGGCAATGAATCAAAATAAATGTTATTAAAAAAAAAAAGAAATCTATGTATTAAATTAAACTAAGAAAATTGCGACAACAAATGATTTGTAAAATCAATAAATATTTTATTAGCGTAATGAATTTATTAATTTTGTCATTTAGTTCAACGATAAAATTGACATTGTATTTTTTTTTGTTTTATAAATCATTTTGAAAGCTTCTCACACATGAGATCATTGTGATAATTTTTCCTTATCATTTTATGAATATGCACTTTTTTTTAAGTATCCCATGATTGCATAATAGTGATCGCGTGTGGAACAGAGAGCCCATAAAATTCATTACTGCTCTCACTCACGTTTCTTTGAATTTTTACGAGTCTCCCAGTCAAAAAGTGTCCAAATTATTTTAGAAGTATTTGCACAAGCCTTGATCCACAATCTTGATGATCTGAAATTCCGTGACGAGCGATGAAAATTTTATAAAAGTCACCAACATCAAGTTTACCTTTAGGGCAGTCTTCAGATGGTCACAGAATCCTCCACCTTCAGCATCTCAAAGCAGCTCCACCTTTCTGGTGATTGATCAAGGTTGCCAATGGCTTTTTACTATTGACCTTTAAACTATGATCTTCGTGTATTTGAGCGATTATGCTGAGGCGTAGCGTTTGAAGTAAATTAGCATGATCATGGTTACAGTCAAATGCAGAGTGTAAAAGATTGTGACAAAAAAAAAACATCGAAATAGGAAAAAAGTTGAGACTAAATTGCGAAATTTATCACAAAACTCCCAACTAAATATGCAAATGGACAATTGGGTTTATTGGGTGATTTTACGGATAATTTTTTTTAAGAATCCAAAGAGATCAATGCAGTTGCTTTTTTGGACCCAAAAAAAAACTTGATCACTTTTGCTATCAATTTTTGGCGGGAGAATGTCAAACCAGACTGGGTGTCTTGAAGTGGCTTTTTTGGGCAAATATGCCCCTCATTAATTTCCGCAGTTGTTGGACTTTTCTTGCCACACCGCACCGATCAAAATTGGGTCATTTGCACGCGTGACTCGATCGTGTGGTTAATAAATGCAAATCATATCCAAAATTCGAGTGCAGCGTGGAAAGAGTTGGAGAATAATGTTGATTTGGAGAGTTCCGAGTATTCGGCATTGTTTGTGAATACCAAATCAATTGAAATTTCTCTGGCAAATGAAAAAAAGTAATTTATTGACATAAATATCATTGGGAGTTTGAGAAATAATTCCAATTGATCACCTAAGGAGATTAATATAGTCAGGAATGTTCAATATGAATAAATAAAAATTGCAATTCAATTTGGAGTTATTTTAGCGAAACGGTCGATGATCAAAAATTGGTCCAGTGCGGTCTGGCGGGCTTTTTTTGTGCGTGAGAAAGGTGTCTCACATTTTAATCTCACCTGTCCATCGGGGAATTAAAGTGTCTGGGGCTGGGGCGATGAATCGACAAAAGGCGAGATAATAGACTGGAAATTATCTTGTTTATTTTTTTTTGTTTTGACAATGCAGCACAGAAAAAGACATACTGCAATTCTGGGTGCATGAAGAAAATGCAACGCGGAGCCAGTAAAAAAAAGCCCGGAGCAGCTGACATACCTGGCTGGGAGGTACAATCGTTGAGTGAAAATGAAAGTACCCGGCGTCTCCATCCGGTGCTGACACAGTGAAACTGATGGAGGTTGAAAATTGGGTCACTTTTTTCTCAAGTCTTGTCGATGTAATTCGACGCTCTTAATATTCAAGACCACCTTTCCTCTTATGCAACATTTCACCATGCGCCCAGACATTCCGCGTGGCAATTCCACCAAGAGCATGCAAGGCTAATTTCCTTGGGATATCGGGCAAGCAAATGCATCTTCAAAGCTGAATTTGATGTCCTTGTATCGAAAGCTTTTCCCACGGTTTCTACTTCTAAAAGCACCAAAGAGCATCTGCAGGAGATGCTGTCCATAAATAAATAAAATAAAATAAATTAATAACACTTTTGTGCGCTGCCGTGTCAACTTTGGCCAGGTGAGCGATTGTTGCTCGAGAAGGTGTTCAACACGAAGATCTCTTGCACCAATGACGTCGTCAGGCATTTTTTTTCTCTTCTTAACTTCGTGAACCTCATCCAGCAAGCCCAAAATGTGTGTGAGAGTGAACGCCTGGTGGTGGCAAGCTCTTCGGCTTGAAGACCATGGAGGAGTGCAAGAGTGAGTTTTGGTATAAATTGACGGATCTCCGATGGATTCGACACAGTCGTTTAGTTCTTCTGCTATCAGAAACACTAAGAGTCATCCAATCAAAAATGGCATTCAAGGTGTGTTGAAGTTCTCAACCCTTTAAGAAAAATATCCTGCCAAGAGTCTCTCGCCAGTGGATTAGAGAGACTCCCTTACTAGTGCTACAACTAACCCCCTGCACCTTTCTTGTAGTTCTTGACCTTCTGCGCTCTCGTCGCCGTGGCCCGTGCTGGACTCCTTCCTGCTCAACCCGTTGCCTACAGCCACGCCCCAGTGGCCACCTATGCTTCCCATGCCCCAGTAGCCACCTATGCTGCCCACGCAGCTCCCGCCGTCGTAGCCCATGCCGCTCCCTTGGCCTATGCTGCTCCTGCTAAGACCCTCGTAGCTGCCCCAGCTGTTGCCAAGGTTGCCGTTGCTGACGAATACGACCCCAACCCCCAATACACCTTCGCCTACGACATCCAGGATGGTCTTACTGGTGATTCCAAGAGCCAGCACGAAACCCGCAGCGGAGATGTTGTCCAGGGCTCCTACTCCCTTGTCGATCCTGATGGCACCAAACGTACTGGTAAGTTAACCACCCTACCCCTCCCAACCTATCCCTCTACTAATAACTCCTCAATCAATTTCCAGTCGAATACACCGCTGATCCCCACAATGGTTTCAACGCTGTTGTCCACCGTGAGCCTCTGGCCGTGAAAGTTGCCGCTCCCGCTGTTGCCAAGGTTGCCGCCCCTGTGGCCTATGCTGCCCCAGTTGCCAAGGTAGCCTATGCTGCCCCCGTTGCCAAAGTAGCCTATGCTGCCCACGCTGCCCCTCTGGCTGTTGCCCACGCTGCCCCAGCCTACGCCACCTACCACCACTAAATACCATCTTAAGCCGTGAGAGTACCAGCAACTGTTTCGGCCGTATCGCAAAATCCAGCCATTTGCCACGAGAGAGAGAACAGAGAGAGATTGCCACAATCCCAAATTTCCCTTCCTCTTCTTTCTTCTTCCGAGCATCTAGTTGAATTTTGTTTAAATTAATTTATTTTTCCTGTATTTTTGTCTGTCTGAATGCTTCTTTGAACTATTTTTTTTTGTGAAACTGTCTGTATGTGCTTCGTGTGTTGTGACTATCCTTACTGTTCTTTGACTCCTCTTTTTGTATTTTGATAAATTGTCAGGATGAATAAAGAAAATTCTCAATTGTGAAAAGATATTTTGGTGTTTCTCATTTAGAATTTTTCTCACTTTTACTTATGATTGGAGTATCAGGAATTGTATTGTAATCCAGGAAGAACTTCAACGTTACCACAAAAAAACTATTAAATCAGTCTGAATTTTCTAATGGACCATTAATAAGATAAAATAAGATACATGAAGTGAGAATTGACATCAAAAATAGTTTTCTACTATTCTTTCTGCTTTTTGGCCTTCAAAAAGAAATTATTAAAAAAAATAATTTTTGAAAAGGGACAGATAATCCTAACCGGCTTATGTATGTGAGATTCTTAACGTGAGCTAACTCGGAATGCATGCAAATTCGATTTAGAGCTGAAGTTGGGGGACACCATTCAGTTATCTTGATCAAATTCGTGAAATTATACA
Organism: Phlebotomus papatasi; assembly: GCF_024763615.1. NCBI lineage: Eukaryota > Metazoa > Arthropoda > Insecta > Diptera > Psychodidae > Phlebotomus > Phlebotomus papatasi. Next base: position 95,043,794 of record NC_077222.1, on the reverse strand, counting down.
AATTTTGAATTTAAATCAAAATATCAAGGATTTGGATAGATTGGCAGAAAAGTGATAGATGGGTGAAATGTAGACCAGAATCTCTTCTATAATTTTGCAGTAGAACTTGATCTCATCGATTACTCAAAAGCCGAGGGTAAGTGTGCCAAATTCCGACCAGCTTGCAATTCCGGCCACCTATTTTGTTCCTCGAATTTCAATGAATTTTTAATTTTAACTTACTCTAAAGATTTTACAATGCAAAAGAATATCGAAAAATGTAGCTTTGACAAACCAGATGATATGAAAAAGACATTAGAAGAATTCCCGAAGTGCAAGGAACTATGAGAATGAAGTTGGGCGAAATAGGGAACCAAAGCTATGTCTACATTTTTATTCATTTTAAAATTTATTAAGAATGATTTTAGAGTAAATAAATACGATAAACAGTCTACAAGGTTCCAAGCAACACTCCTTAAGAAGAAGGAATAAAAAAATCAATTTGCATTAAAAATGTTACATTTCAATTTGTTCATTTGTTACATGCAACTATGCCGAAATTTGGCACACTTACCATAATTTCACCCCTTTCAGGATTTTCAGCATTCAGGATTTTGGCTTTCGGGAATTTGGCTTTCGGGATTTTGGCCTTTTCGGGATTTTGGAGTTCGAGATTTTGGCTGCCTTCGGTTTATATACATATGATTAAAAACATTAAAAAAACATAACTCTAAGACTTATTTTTATTTTTTCGTGTTCTTTTATGGCTGCATTGTATTCGGCCCATGACTATCCAATAATTCATTTGTTTCTAAATTAAAAAAAAAAACTTGATTGACTGCGGTTAATTAAAGAATTCGTGGCTCGAATTTTCAACTAGCATTCGAGCAAGTTTTTTGACAAATTTTTAGTGTGCACGGGGTACTTCCTTTTTAATCAACTTTGTCATATGACTTTTTTGCGAAATTTGTCATATTGGTTGGTTTTAGATGCCTATGATATGCACTATTTAATGCATATATCATTATATTATTTTTTTTAATGTGGTTAATGCATATGTCTTTGGTCTGCACAAAAAAGCATGGTCTTTTTCAATGATTTCTGGATTGATGGGAATTTTGATATTGACTGCATGAATCATTTTTAGAGTTTACAGAGCATATTGTAACTCAAGATGACTAACTAACAAAAATTTATTTTGAACAACGTGTTCCTAGTATTTTATTATTTTGGAATGAAATTCCCCTGTATTTAAATCTTTCTTAACAAAGAACTTTTCATGAAGTTCAAAATTTTCCATTTCAACTCATCAGTTTTAATTGGCTTGGAAAGATGAGAAAGAATTGTCAGATGAAAACGATATAGATTATTAGACATATTAAAATTGACTCTAACTAATTTATAGTTATCCAAATTATTTTATAAATGCCACTTCTATTAGACCTTTCCAGCCGACCTATAAATGTTAGTCATTTTATTTCTTGATTGCAGATATCTTCGGAACCACATTATTTCTTTCAAAGAACACTTGTTTTTAGATTAATAAATTTTATTTATGTTATACTTAGATATTTTGAACAAATTATAGTTTTCTCTTGTCTACACATTATGAGCATTTTTTAAAAAAATTCTTTAAAAAATTTTTTAAAAAATTTTTTTAAAAAAACTGTTTTTTAAAAAAATTTTTTAAAAAAAATGCCTCCACACTAGACTTAATTTTTGTAAAAAATTTCTGACAGATTACTCTCAGCATTTCGCTTGGGATTATTTTTCATGAAAATTTGTCATTTGAGTGGTGGAAAAAGTGTGAAAAGTGTTTGTTGGAATTCCCTGGGATAGTTGTTAGTGAATGTTCGTGGAAAATTTTCCAAAATTGCAAAAGTGCAGTGTTTTTCTACAGAAGTTGTTCCCAGTGGAATCAATATTCCGGAGTGTGTAAACATAACCTCAAAATGTTTTTCCCTAAAAAATTTTGTGTGACTATCGCAGTTATTTATGTACAGAAATTGTTTTTCTTTGCGATAGTCTGGAAACCAAAACATGCTCATCAGAAGAACCGCAGAAATTACTCGGAAGGACAAATTTGTTACCAGGAACAATGGGTAGAGTGGAGAAGAAGGTGTGCAGCTCAAAAGATCCTAGATTCCATTGATCAGCAGCTCTTTCTGGAAAAGCTTCAGGACTTCAGGAAAACTTGTGGATACGTTTGGATGAACAGGAGTATTTGTAACCAAGAACATTGACGTAAGTACTATGAATGTGCTAAAAAAAAACTCGCTGATTTTATTGCAAAGCTATTCCTGCAAAAAATTCAGGACTACAATTGGAAGAGCATGATAGTGGATGAGGGGAAGGACTTTGAGGAATAATTAGAAAGTGCTTCACCAAAATTCCTGCAAAAATTGATCCAGTGCAACTCTACAAATTTGATTCCGGATACTGGATGACACTGATTTGATTCCGGACACTGGTGATAATTATGATAAATTTTATGAAAAATAAATTCTCATATCTTGGTTTCCAATCCGAAATCTTTTATTGGTTATCCGGTGTACATTAAAGCCTTCTCCCTCTATCCACTACTGTCCAAGCAGGAGTCCCATGGAGGAAGCAAAAGTTTGTAGCCATCTCATCCTTGTGCTTCCGGATGGGAACATTTCCATCGTGGTTGAAAAGGAGGAATGATGGGAGGTGGTTCTGGGGCTTCAAGTGATGGGCTGTGGTAATTACGGATGACTCTTGTATGTACTAGGATCTCCTCAGTGGCTCTGAATAGGTCTATTGTCTTGATTGATTTACCAGGTTCATGTTCCAAAATTCTTCAATTTCCTTCTTTCCATTCATATTTTAATTTGGTGCACGAGGTCACTGTACCATAAAAATCTTCAAGAATACACAGACATCACAACTTTTGGAAACTTCAAAAGAAAAATCAGCGAAAATGTTCCTCCACAGCTGGCTTTGATTCCACTGGGAACAACTTCTGTAGAAAAACACTGCACTTTCGCAATTTTGGAAAATTTTCCACGAACATTCACTAACAACTATCCCAGGGAATTCCAACAAACACTTTTCACACTTTTTCCACCACTCAAATGACAAATTTTCATGAAAAAATGTCTAGAGTTGCTGTGATTTTTTAAAAAATTCTTTAAAAAACTGTTTTGTAAAAAATTGTCCCAGTGTGTAGAGGCACTTTTTTAAAAGAATTTTTTTAAAGAAAAAACCTTGATTTTTTAAAAAAATGGGTCGTTTTTTTACAAAATCGCCTACACACTATACAAATTTCTGTAAAAAATCCAGATTTTTTAAAAAAAATTTCACTAGTCTGGAGGCGATTTTTTTAAAGAACTTTTTTTAATGTCATTTTTTACAGAATTTTTTGATAATGTGTAGACAGCTAGATTTCAGCAGTAAAAATATTATATAAAGTTTTTTTTTTCAATCTTAATAGCATGAAATTAGGATTATTTTAGGAATTAAGGTTGCCCTTCTTCGTCGTAATTAACTTGGTGATTGCATGTAATTGTATCTGTTATTCTTAGTAGGGGGTGTCTTTCAGGCTTCGCACACACTCCGTCTCCAAACACATTATGTTTTTTTTCCGTATTTCTTTAATAAAGCTTCCCTAAGCACTAGTTTGCAGAGGGAAAAAATAAAGAAAATTATTTATTCCCAAATGAAGCTGACCCAAAGTGTTTCAGGAAATGTGTGGCTTAATAGAAGCTCTCAATTTGTATTTCAAATTTATTTTTCAATTTATATATATAAAATGAGAAAACTAGGAAATTTTTGAAGTCAAAGTAAAACCTGAAAGCTCCCCCGGCAAAGAGCGCAATCGAATAATTTTAAACAGAGTCTGATTTTGAACTTCTAGATCTAGATTTCATCACTGTTGCAGATGCACAAAAGATAAAGATTACAAAGCATATAGACCATGTTCGTCTTCATAGTCTTCTTTTTCTCTTTACCCATCTGAAACACTAAGGAAATCACAAAGTTCAAAGCTCAAATTCTATTCAAAATTATTCCATTGAAATGTACCTTTGGTAATGGACTTATTTATTTCCTTGGGGATGCTTCTTTACCAAATGATACCCTTTGTGTTTCTCTGTTCCCTTATATATAAATCTGAGAGGGTTGAAAAAAAATTAATTTTATTCGATTGTTATGCATTTTGCTGCTCAGATTGGCAAATTAGATAGATAAGGAACATCAAAAGAGAGGCAAAAGTACATTGTAACTTTTTAGCGCCCACCGCCGTCTTAGCGTTAATGACCAACCTCAGAAGTTAAAACGATGGAAAACTCCATCACAGATTGTATATGCCAATCATCCATATTATGTATAATTTTATACAATCTTTATATACAAATTTACAACGAATCATGTCAAGAAAAAGATTTAAAAACAGCATCTGGTTTAAACTGTGTAGGGTATGTGTGCCAAATTTCAGCATAGTTTCATGCAAGCGCCAATGTCTCAAGTTTGATATTTAATATTTTTAATATAGGGTCGAAGGAACACCTCTTCGACAGGGAATCCCTATTGACACTTTAGTCAAAATGTTGAAATTTATTTAATGCATCCAGTAAAATCGAAGTAATATAACGTTTTTTCATTAATCTGCGCTCTTTGATAAGGATAAGTGTTCGAATTTTGTATTCCAAATGGTACAGAGTACGGTGTCAATAAGTCCTGACACGAGTTCTTAAAGTGTCAATAGGTGTTCCTTTCAACCTAAATTGATTTTTTATTCCTTCTTCTTAAGGAGGACAGTTTGTCGTCTCCATTTTCTCTTAAATAATTCTCAATACATTTTAAAATGAATAAAAATGTAGACATAGCTTTGGTGGCTTATTTCGGCCAACTTCGTTATCATATCGTTGCCCATCGGGAATTTTTCCAATGACTTTTTCACATCTTCTCGTTAATCGATGCTACATTTTTAGTTATTTTATTGCATTGTATAATCTCTAGAGTATGCAAAAACTAAACTTTCACGAAAATTAGAGGAATAAAAAGGTGACCGGAATTGTAAGCTGGCCGAAATTTGCTACGCTTACCCTATTTCACTAAAAAGTTGAGGAATTTTTTTACGGGTTAAGTAAACGAGAATTGCTCTTCTTGTAGCTTGAACTTATACTTTTAACAGATTTGTTCAGAAAAACTAGTCTTTAAAATTCTTCACACGATATTCCTAATTATTTCAAACTATTTTTAATAATTTCTAAATTCGGAAGTCAATTATATATTTCTATATGGTTTCCTAAAACTTTTAAGGTACACTCTCAACAATGTTTATTGAATCGTAATGATTTATTCAATTATGCAATCTTATCAGCGACACGCACCTGTGAAGAGACCGGGCAAAATCAGCTAAGACGCCACGATGTAGGCACATTAGAGGTGTTAATAAAGTAATTTAAAATAATCGATCATCTTCAACTTCAGTGAAAATTCTTATAATATCAGTATGACTCAATTATATACAATTTTCCTTTTTGCAGCTTCAATCCTCCAATTAATTCATCATATTGTGAACTGATTGATCAGATAGACAGCAATTAAATTGCACTGTAGACGCATATATCGTAATTAAATTGTCCACCACTGGTAATTTCATCGTCTTTGGCTTTTTCCTCAATGAAACGCTTCTTTTTTCTTCTTGGTCTTTTATTGCCACTATGCCTTCATGATACACTTCACTACTTTACATACTTTTTGTATTTCCTCGTCTCTCCATCTGTATAATTTTTCCTATGGACAATTTTACAGTGTTTGGCACATGAGTTAGGAGTTGAATTATAAGATAGGGGTGTTTAGGGGGTGTAATCTAATATCCTGCTGGGCCGCGTAATTGCGATTTTACCAGATCTTGGGAGCCAGCCACGGATCATGGAGCAGGGGCTTCGCCACAATTGGCACTGGATAGGGCTTAGGATAGGGGACAGGGACATGCTTAACAATAGGGACAGGAAGATGTTTTACAACAGGATACGGCACAGGGACAGCTACTGGAACCTGTAAGTAATCATAGGAAGGTATTTCATTTGAAAGTTTCTGGTGGGATATATTTTTTTGAAGGGTTAGGCATACCTTAACTGGGACGGGAATATGCCTGTCAACAGGAACTGGAACTGGGAAACCGATTTTCTTCGTGATCACTGTGTTTGTGTGTGCTCCGATGATTGGACCATGGGGAAGCCATCCATGATAGGGAGCTGGGTAAGGTCCAGGATACAGCCCATGGTCAAAGTGTCCGAAATCAGCAGCATATCCATCGTATCCATAGCCAAAGTCCAATATTCCACGTTTCCCCTTACGGGATTCAGCTGGTTTTTCTTCAGCCACTGCCACAAGAGCCACTAGAGACAAGACAACAAAGCACTTCCGAGGACATTGCGTTGTGATAGAAGAGAAAAAAAGAGGCATCATGTTAGTGTCACTTAATGAATATCTTCCTCTTCACAATTTTTCGACATTTGCGCTTAATTACCAAACACTTCATGGTCTTTCCGTCCGTTAAACTCAACACAAGGGCCACAGCACAACTCTCAGTATTGCTATACCATCCGAGGGAAGACGCAGACTATGTGTCTAGAAATGTCGCGGTAATGATTGCAATTGATTATGCTGCTTTTTGTCTTTTATATATACCTCCATGGGAAGACATCCCCACCGATTTGCAGCATTAGTGCAGTGCTAGAGAGACACTTTTTATGCTCAGCTGCACTGCAGGCCCATCGATGGTCTGCACGAGAGCTTTTTTCGCAGAGGGGGGCAGAATTAGAAGGTGACTGCAACAGCACACGACATCGATCAGGAGATTTTCCAACAAGATGTTGAGGGAGAGGAGTCGTATTAATTGAGATTTTTCACACACTTCCAAATAGAAGATGTAACGCATATTTTGAATTTCTCACCAGGCCAGTGAATACCACGTCATCTTCCTGTTTTTCGAGTTTCAATATACAAATTCTATTGCTTGTCCAATACTTTCTTCACTGCATAGTGGCATTCTAATATTATGCAAATTACTTTAGTGAACTGCAGAGTGCAAGCGCAAAATGAAATTCGGATTTGGGCTTAAGACCGAAGGTTTAGCCAATTTCCCTAATGTCTGAAAATCCTAAATAACAAACAATTTTTATTGTTTTTTCAAAATCTGGATTTAACTAGAATTTCGGTTCGACGAAATGTAGCAGGAAATATACGGAAACACTGAACTTTTCTTGATTTTCACAATTTTATTCTCTACGACGTTTCGAGGATGGATGTCTTCTTCATCAGGTATCGAATATGGCAGGGAAAATCACGTACAGGTGGGAGTTGTTACACTGCACTTGGACTTGGATCACAATTTAATCCGCAATGTTCACCATTCGACTGACTGACACAGAATCCTGTTCTGTGTCAGACGTCGTAGAGAATAAAATTGTGAAAATCAAGAAAGGTTCAGTGTTTTCGTCTATTTCCTGTCTGGATTTAACCTTAAATGTACAATCATAAGCTCCAATTTTCCTAAAAAAAATCTTGCCTGATAAAATAAATAGAAAAGTTCTCCCATATGGCTAAACCTTAGGCCGGAAACCTGTATAGCGACAAGAGCCTTAGAATTATCTGGAATCATTCCTGATAAGGTATTAAGAAAGTTCGATGCCAAAGGTGAAATATAAGCACCAGAGAAAAATTAGTGCAATATGATCCTTTCAAGAGCATTATTGTAGTTAATGCATTTTAACAAAGTCAGTAGTTCTTTAAAAGGATAAATTAATTTGGAGTTTTTCAGGTGACTGAAAAAGGTGGCTAACTCAATACAGTCGCATTTTATCGTGATAATATATGCAGGTAAGTTTCTAATGAAACGATTGATACTTTTGAAAAGAAAAAAAAAACAATCCTTCGATCAATGGAAAGTTAATTCCAAAATATGCAAATGAACAAAACCGTGACCAAAAAGCTGACCAGCCTATAATTCCAAAAATTAACTTTCAGACTTCATAAGGCTTAAAATAAGAAATTATTAAATAAAAAAAACAAAGTCAATCAATAAAAATGAAAAAAATAAATCGAGCCAATTTAACCCATTCCTTACCATGGTATTATACATCATACGCAAATTGAGTGATTTTAGATGATTTATTCCTGGGCAACTGATACTCGAATTGCTGTCGGGAATGGATTTTTAATAACTTTAGCTCTTCAATTACTTGGGAAAAATAGTCCGACAGAGATGAAAATACATTTTGTTATTGTTTTCTTGCTTCGCGGAAGGTCATGCAAAATTTTTGCGCAAAAGGGCGGACGGAAATGCGACATCCCGTCGAATTTATTAAAATTGGCTTCTTTTCTCTTTCCTGATTTGAATTCTGGTTGCCAATTTGTTTTTTTGGATAGTTACTCTATCTAAAGCAATAGAGTTTGTAATGAATTAATGTGCAGAATTTAAATTCAGTGACCGTTAAGACGTGTGTTTGAGGGCGAATCCACGCGCCCCCATAATAGATAAAAAAAATTTTCTTTTCAAAAAATTCATCTATTAATCTTTAAGAAACTAATTCCAAAATATGAACATTCTATCTGTATAGTGTTTCTGGTACATTGACTGAATGGGTTAAAATGCAAAAAATGCATATTAAGACGATGGAAAATCTCTGTTCACTTTATTTATTATTATAATTTATTAGAGTATTGAGGTGGTCCCAGACCAGGTCCAGGCACTGCGACTGGTCAGTATATTGCACCCATCCTCTTTATTTGTTAGAGCTTTAGGGGCTTGACAGACCTGAGGATTAGCTGAGAGACGGCTTAGTGTAATTATATTCAAAATAATGGAAATCACATTTCTATTATTTTCCACTAAGCCCTCTCTCGGCGTAAGTCGTAAGTGTATCAAGGGCCTTATTTTGGTGTCTTTAATAAAAGGGGCAGAATAAAACTCCAGGTTTAGACCATTTGATAATAGAAGTAGGGTAAACAGTGTCGCCCAGAAATATCCTGCGCTAGATATTGTTCTTTTCGTCTTCTAGACAATATCGTTAAATCTCTTCTGTGGTAATGCCCATTGTTTTTAAGTGGGAGCTAAGAGCACAGTGTCCCTTAAGCAGGTTAACTAGAGCGTTCTTAGCTCTGGAGTCTGGATACAGGATTAGCTTAGCACGCCAAAAACCAAGCCGTTTAGCCCAGTGTATCTCGCGCTTCCAGAATAGCTGCAAATAGGAATTGGACTAATGATTGTCCAAAGCGGTCTTCAGACTAGAGGTTTAGCCCAGTTCCCATAGGTCTTAGAATCCTAAATAGCGTACAATTTAATTGCATTTTGAAAGCCTAATAGGTTATCTATCTTTAATAATCCAATTCTAAGTTAAATTTTCCCAAAAAAACAAGATTGATAAGAAATTAGAGCAGTTAAGCCATTTGGCTGAGCCTTAGGTGTAAAGCCCGTATAAGCGTCTTGATGTGCTTTTTCACGCAGGATTCAGCTTTTTGGTATGATGTCGAGATTTCCCATTAAACCACTTAGTTCACTCTTTTCAGGTGGAGGAGGCCTCAGAGAAACCTCCAGAGATTGTGTTACCTATAGGGCTTTGTTTGGGCACGAAGTTGTACAACCCATGGTATAGCTCATGATCGGGGACTGCTTACGAAAAATCGCTTATTTGCAGCTAATCCTGGCAGGTCTTAGGGTAGAATCAAGGGCAGAATCTTATGCAAATTCTCGATTACCGTATTACCTTATCTCATACTCGGTGGCACTAGGTGAAAATTATATAAGAAAATTGAAGAAATAAAACGAAATTGCGCTAAACGGTAATAAAAAAACTGTACCAATTATTTCTCTTACAGTTTTTTTTGCTCACCGTTTATCGAATTTTCGTTTTATTTCTTCAATTTTTTATGTTATTTTCACCTAGTGCCACCGAGTATGAGATAAGGTAATACGTTAATGGAAAATTTGCGTAAGAATTGCAATGAAAATGCGTAAATTAACGAAATACGGTGAGGCTACGGCGAGCATTTTATTGTCAATGTGATTCTGCCCTTACACGAGTCCTGCCTGGGCCATCTACCGATCCCTCCGCCCCCCCCCCCCCGGTAGCGTGGGCAAAGCCCAGGATCACTGGTTGTATGTTTAACTTAATTAATTTATTGGCTTTCGGTCAAGTGAAAAATTTCGATTTAAAACATGAACAACAAATAAAAAAATCGTGAAAATATTTAAAAATGGAAAATACGATTTTTGCAAATTAGTTTTACTTTTAATATGAAAATTATTATTTTACTGATAAATTTTTTTCAATTGAAGGCTTAAAAATTAAGACATATTTATTCATAAACATTCTATTCTAGATGTTGGTCATATTCACATCTATTTTTTGCTAGAGAACTTTTAAGAACTTTTGGCAGTTAATGAAGAGAAGCGAATTAAATTTTTCGCACATATATAATTAAAACAACCATATGCTATGCATGAATATTTAAATGATTATCTTGAGAAACAGATGTTTAGAATAAATTTACTGGTTTTCGGCTTCTTGGTGATCTTTAAGAGGGAAAATCTCAAACCAGATTGCATCCGTTGAGCAATATTTCAAGCTCAAGAACTCTGAATTATGGATTTAACAAGCCAATAAACTACTAATTTTCGCAATATTATTGTAAAATGATCTTCATTGCCATGTTAAAATTCAAACAGTAGCAAGGTACTTGTTGATCGTGCAGATCAGTTTTTAGTGATCTATTGCAAAATCTCTGCAACCATCCTTAAATCCTACGTGAGATATTTTTACTGCAAATTGAATTCCTGATGGATTCTCTCATTTGTTTATGCAACGAGAGATTATTTGGTTGATTGTCATGCCATCGGACTGGTTTGGATTTTTTTTTTGCAAATCGATCTCGCGGCAAACCAAAGTGTTAATTGATGAGACTGTGCAATGAATGGAATGCGTGTGTACCAAGATTCAAGAGCCGAAGTATTTTCCGTGCAATGATGTGATCAAATTGAGACACGCGTTCAATTAGACACTCTCGTTGTGTGGCACAAACGAGAAACTGGCTACCTTTCAACATAACGCCAATTGCAATTTTCTGGGGGAGCTTTCTGGCGTCCAATTGGAAAATTTACTACTGTACACAAGTCAAATTGATTTTTTTTTCTTCCAAGAAAAGTGCATATGAGGTACTTGCTACGATGCTCGATCATCGTGTGATCGCTATGAGATTGAAAAGTGATCATAAGTAGCAAAAAAGCGATCATCATAAATGGCCATAAGATCACTCTGAAATAGCCAAATTGGGGAATTTTAATTTAATAAAAGCTCTTATAATATTCAATCAAGTGTGGAATTTCAATTTGCACAGCGAAAAAAAAGGAGTTGTGCTATTCGATGCCTTGCAGCCAAAAGATTATTACATGTGATCTCACACAAGATAGTCTCAAATGTTATCAAAATATGTGAAAAGCGATAAAGTATTTAGAAGGTGGAAAGTTATGGGTGTTTGCTGACAATTTAAATTGATTCACATGGTGTGTCTGGCAATCTTGCAGACGGTACAACTGATCGATCTCAAAATCAAGTTTCACATACGATAATTTATATTTCATAGTCTCTAAAATGTTTATGTATATCATCTTTTACATAACAACGTGATCATTTTAATTGCATTTCATTACACTCATATCTCAAATTCACCATTCCTATTCGAAGGTTTTACTGATACTGCTGATCCTGGAAATTTAATTGAAGCCCAAAAAGAAATTGATTTTGCCACAGTGTTGATTTATTATCCACCAAATAAATTTATTATTATTGTGGCAACTCATGCACTACTGTCTCGGATTAACTTGAGGCGTGCTTGCCACTTTTGCTGTTTTATTTACAATTAATTGGCGGGTGCGCCAAAAGCTCCACTTTTATGATCGTGTGTTACTGTAAAGGGACTCCGTATTAAGGTGATCTTTAGCAATATTTTGCATGCTAATTGATGATTAAACGAGCTGCACATGTCACAGAATTTCAATACAAGAAACAAAAATTGTTTAAGAATTTTTAGAGTATGCAATTTAACTTTTATGTTAACACTTTTATAGTAATTTATTTAAATTTATAATAATTTCGCACCTTGGAAATTACAGGGGGCCAACTCATTTTGAGCAACTTTTTAAAAATCAGCATAAAATATTCAATTCTGTGTAAATACTTATCTCAATTTAATCTTCTGAAAAAAAAATATTCATTTTCTATTTGTCTGAACATTATTTATAAACATCGAAACTTTTCATATAGACAAATCTTCCTGGAATAAAGGGATCGATTTGATTGAGTTAGTGGAGTTAGTCCCCTGTTTCACAAAAATATGAACGGTGAATCTATTTAGTGTTTTTTTACTTCAAACAAATCACGCAAGTAATAAAAAATAGTAAAATTTTGAAAAATATTTCTAATAACAATATTTAAGTGCAATTAAAATCTAAGTGCATTAAAATCGCAAAAAATGTGTTAGTTTATTTTAGTTTCCAAGCAGAAATTTGATTTTCTTAATCATTTGAACCTCTATAAGTTTAGTATATATTTTAAAATATTTAAATTTTACTATTAATCCTGTAAAAAACTATTTTTTTTATAAAATCAGTAAGGGTTAAAAAGGTCTACTAAATATTAATTCACTTTCTCAAAGTCAAAAAGCTATGTTACTCTTTTGCAAGAACTTGTTTTGTACAACTGCAACTCACTATATTCTCAGCAAGAAAACTCTTAAAGTGTTTTAAAATTTTGAATACCAATAAATAAATCAATAAAAAAATTATAATATGGAATAACTTAATACAGAACCTGATTAAAATTCAAATATTTTTACTTGTAACTTATCAATATGTGTGGAATTTCGATTTATTTGTATCGCAGAGAATCAGATAGTAATATTATAAACCAAAACTTAGTACTCTTTATTTAATTTATTCACATAAGATAAGATTTTAAGATAAGATTTTGCCAGGGGTCAGTTCTCCATTTCGGATATTCCGATGCATCCAGGCCACCAATTGGGCCCCTTATGCTTCCCCACTCCTATTCTATCTTATCCCCCGATACGGGTAGCCGCTCTATATCACAGCTCTGTGAGCAGTCAGTGCCGTTACTATATATCACAGCATCCCTTCTCGGTGTGTGTTTGGGATCAGTGACAGCGAATATTTGTATCGACTGAAGTACCGCTTTCATGTCGAAACTCGTTCTCGTACCAGCCTCTATTGTTTAGGCGGTTCACTTTTTTTGCCAATATGCACCATTGACATTACTATTCATTCATTCACTGGACGAATTCAAAGCCGATATGGCATGAGAAATCTTTTTCTGCTGCTGCTCAGCTTTGAACCCCAGACCTCGCAGTCATAGAGCTACTACTCTATCCACTGACCCACTCGAGGCCCTTATTCACATAAAGTTGTAAATAATTCCCATTTGCATTATTTTTTGAACTAGGTTATTCTACACTACTAAAAGCATGTTTGAATAATTTTGAAAATATTGTAAATAAAGAAATTTATTTCAAAAATTGTATAATGCTTTTTTTTGACGAAAAGATTAGCACATTTTTTTATTTTATTGAAAATAAAAAATTACAATTTTGAGATGTTTGTGATGAATTATGCCCAACGCACAATAACTTTTGTTTTAAAAACAGTTTTTGATAGTTCAGTGAGAGTGAATGAAACCGAGATCTAGTTATCTCACTCTCTCTCATAGGAAATTTTGAAAACATGTTTACAAATAAAAATTATTGTATGTTGGGCATTACACTAAAATTTCTTTCTTTTTTTCTTAATTTTTTCCCTTTTTGAAAGATAATTTTATTCTGTTTAAAATGATATTTTCGATTTTGTTACATGCACTAGTATTTTTACAGACTTTTGAACCTTTTTTTTTGAAAAATAAAAAAAAATTCTTAAAAACCCCATTTTCAAAAATGTTGATTTGTCACTGTTGTTCGGTAACATCGAGTATTTATTCACTGAGTAGAGGAGCTTTCAATTTTTTCGTTAAAATTAAAAAAAAAATAATAATAATATTAGGGTATCAACAAAGGTACAAAAATCTGAAACCTGCTAAAAGACGAGTTATGGTCTTGTCTTAGCGATTTTATTACATTTGACTACTATTTTATCATTTTTCAATATTAAATTGTGAAATGATAATGAGCTGAAACCTCTAATAAATATTTTTAAAAAATTACAGTAAGCAATGAAAAGAAGACCTAATTTTATTCTTAAAACTATTTGTTTATTTAATGAAAAGCCTCTGAAATTGGACCCACAGTTTAGTTTTTTCCTCAACTGTACTTAAAAGCCCCTTTCGTCGTCATTATGACAAAGAAATTTGTTGGACGTTGGACAGAAATAATTTGCGACATGTGGAGACTTATATGAAGGTAAAAGAAGACAATTTATTGAAGCAATTTTAATGAATATTCTGTCGTTATAGCAGCAAGTCAAAGAAAGCAATTGCATCACATCTGTTTGTATTAATTAAGCTCTGGAGAATATTTTGATCCATTGAGATTTCCTATACTGAATTTAAACTAGCTCCAAATGCAATAACATTTTAATCGACTGAAAATTTACTTATTCACCCACAAGAAAAGTTAATTACTTGAAGAATTTGTAGAAGAAATTCCAATAGAAATAGTTGAGATTTAAATATTTTACTTTGGTGACACTAGCAAATGAAATGAGACATTTTAGTGATGTTATTATGCAATTTTCCCATATACAGACTCTCTAAAGAAATTCCAATCATTCAAAGCATTTCCAATTTTTCACTGTGAAAATTTTAAGGCGTTTCTCAAAAATCCTGTTTCAACTGTAAAGTAATCATTTAATCGCACACTATTTGATGCAGAAAATATGAGAGATTATGCTTATAAGATTCTTGACACCTCATATAAATCATAACAGTAAATCAGTGGTAGAAAGATGTAGTTAAGCTATTAATACCGATAATTAAATTAAGAGATTACGTAGAATTAATTCATTTTGCTTTTATTGCCTTGTTTATATCGATTGGAAAATGCATGTAAAGAATTCCTCAACATATGTTGTTCCATTTGCAAAAGTAATGATATTTGCAATAGAAGCATATTAAATGCAATTTCGAAAGTGATGACAATTTGTAGAAGCATACATTATTTAAGAGCTCATTTGAATTGATATTGTATGATTACTTTTATCTTTATGATATAATGTTGAATTGCTAATCTGTTTTGGATATAAGTACGGATAGCCGTCGTAGACTAATACGCCATTTTAAAAATGAGTTCCTTAAGAATTTTACCGTTTTACAAGAGCATTTGCCTAGGGCCTAGCTAAAGCATCTATTTAGGTAGAGAGGTGTTTCCAATTCAATCTTTAATAGAGACGTCATTACGATTAAGACAGGGTGCCAAGGCTCGGAATAGTTCTCAAATCGTTGGGTTATTCCCTGGTTCTTTACCTCAAAATATAATTAATTATTAAAAATCATTCGTTGCTTTTGAATGAATCTGAATAATTTAAAACAGATTTGTACAATATTTTTGGTTTTTACGATCTACAAACTACGATTAATGGGAACCTGATGGAAATGTAGTTTGTAATTTATTTACTGCTTTTGATCTAGTGCTCCCGAGAGCAAAAGCTTTGCAGATACAGTCTTTCATGAAATTTAATGTATGCGGCCACCGCTGTCTTAGCATAGGCAACTAACCTCCAGAGTAAATTTTCGAGAAACTTTGTGTTCCAAATTAGCTAACTAAGTAATGTAGATTTTTATTCATTTTTAAATAATGTATTAAAAATTATTTTATACAAAACAAAGACGACAAACTACTCTTTAAGGTTGAACAACATTCCTGAAAAAAGTAGGGAAGACTGGGGCAAAAAGTCACAAATCGAAAATTTCAAAATTCAATATCTTCCAAAATAAATAAGATAGCGGCTTAAAATTTTTTCCATAGATAGCCTCCATAGATCTTCTTCAATGTCGTAAGTTTGTTGGAATTTGAACAAGGAATTTAGAAAATAAAAAAATATCTAAATTTTTAGCCCTATTTTTGAAATATTTTCCGTGCAGAAGATTTCTATTATTAGCTACTTATATTAAATTTGATGCACTGATGAATATTTCCCAAATTATCTTGATATTCTTTGAATACGAATCTGCTATCTATTTTAGAATTTTACAAAGATGCTTTTCTCCAGAATTCCTTTTATTAAAAACGACCACTTGGGGTAAAAAGTAACAAAAGCTATGGAGCAAAAATTA
Organism: Phlebotomus papatasi; assembly: GCF_024763615.1. Taxonomy (NCBI): domain Eukaryota; kingdom Metazoa; phylum Arthropoda; class Insecta; order Diptera; family Psychodidae; genus Phlebotomus; species Phlebotomus papatasi. The sequence continues at coordinate 95,027,511 of NC_077222.1, read as the reverse complement.
ACAAAAACCGAAACAATTTCTGATGTCCCTCGGTGAAAAGAAATGTTAATGCTATGTGTCGCGCTTGTTGTTTGCATTGGTCAAACGATTTGCAGTCTTTTGTGTTTTTTTTTTCTAAAATAGCTTCAAAATCGTTTTATCGTTCATTTAGAAAAAATGGTGTTTTACAAAGGTGTAGAAGAATATATTTCCTATGAAAATATGTATTCTCGGTATTTTACTTAAATTTACGGAATCCCGTAATAAAACGAATCAAAATATCGTCGGTTCCGAAGAAGACTATTGTAAGTCTACTAACAATAGTATAAAAAGATGGTATCATTGGATGCAGAAACCTTAGATCTATATCCCCAAAAAATTTTATGTTGATTAATTTCTTCCTGCAAAAGTTACAAGAAAAAAACTGAAAATCAGCGTGCCCAATTATTGAGTTTTTTGCCCACAATTTTGCTATAATTAATTTAAAAGTATTGTTAACTAGAAGATATTCAATGCGTAAGTATGATAAAATAGTTTTAAAAGCTGATAGTATACTAATTGCTGTGAAATTAATGAAAATAAATTTGAGCTGTCAAACTTTAAACCTCTTTCCTGTAAAATTTACATTTTGGACTTACAATAGTCTTCTTCGGAACCGACGATATGATAGTATCTTATTCCTGATACTATTTTCCCCAGCATTTTTGAGAATGATCACAAAATTACCTTTTAAAAAACGGCTCGATAAATATATTTCCTTACAAAATAGAAGAAAATGACTTTCGCAGAGTTGTAGAGCGATAAATTTCCTATAAAACTGTGCTAATTACAAATGTTGGAGGTGCTCGGGTAGCTTGTAAAAAAATAAAATATCCGTTTTGTGACTTTTTGCCCCAGTCTCCCCTAATAAAATTTGTATTAAAAATATGACGCTTCAAACTCATTTATGCTAACAAGCAACTTGTCTCGAATTTAGTACAGCTTTATTAAGAAACTAATCCAACTCAGTTAATTTAAATACGGTTCATTATTTATTTAACAAATGAGCCTTGAAAAAAAAGTTGAACTCCGTGAAACTCCCTCATCATTCCCTACACTCAAAAAAATCCACGGTTAAATGGGTATGTAAAACAGGGTTTGTCTATCAAACTGATGCCAAACCCTGTTTCAACCTAAACGTGGCAAGGTTTGACGTACAAGTATTTTTTAAACCCTGTTTCAACCAAACCCTGAAAAGGTAGAAAATCAAATCCTGTTATGGATATTGATTAACCTTGTCGTCAGTAAACCTTGGCAGGAATGAAGACCAATCCTCGACACGATTATATTTTAAACCCTGTTTTCGTCAAACCCTGGCAAGAGTAAACCATAATCCTTGTCAGGGGTATATTTTAAAACCTTTTTCTCAGTAAACCTTGGCAAGAATGAAGACCAATCCTCGCCATGTTTATACCTTAAACCCTGTTTCGTCAAACCCTGGAAGGAGTATGGCTTAACCCGTAACACGGGTTACACTCAATCCTTGTTTCCATCAACCCCTGGCAAGCGGAAAAAACAACCCTTGTCATGAGTTTATTCAAATCTCGCCTCTTTCAACCCCTGGATGACTATTTTCAACCCTTGTTAAGATTAAAATCAAATTTACTTGGAAAATAATTAAATAAAAGTAGAAATTCTTATTATAATATTTTGCATCACTAAGGAAATAAAAAGTAACGGCAAAAATAAAAAGTTTATACTTTAGTCGTTATTTTCTTATTTTCTCAGTGAAGAAAAATATTATAAAAGGAATTTCTAAGCCTTATTTAATTGTTTTACATGTAAATTTGACTTAAATTCTAACAAAGATTGAAAAATGATCTCCAAGAAGTTTACTTAAGTGAGATTTGAATTTCTCATGTACATACATCAGTGTAGAAGTATAAAAAATTATAATTAGGTTAAGTAAACATTTAGAATTTATTACAATAAAATAGTACTTGTTTCTCTAACAATATATCATTATAAAATTCCTTATTTTACTATTAAATATTTACAATTTAACACAAATATAAGAATTTATAACTCCTAGTTATTTCATTACTTTAAACTTTATTATATTATTATTTTTTAAGGTATCGTAAAAATATCTGTTATTTAAAGCTTTTTTAAACAATATTGGCAAAAACTAGGGAGTAAATTTTACAACAGCATGAGAAAAGTTATTTTCAAAATAATTAAGCAAAAACTTAGGAAAATCCATCAAGAAAAATTGATAGTATTTGTTTACCTATATATTCTTTTTCAATATTTAATCTTATCTCAATGAAAAATAAATAAATATATCTTGATTACCTTAACAGCTTTATGGCGTCTACACACTAGTAGAATTTTTTTTTTAAATGCCTTTTTTAAAAAATTCTGACGTTTCTACCTACAAGGATATGGGAAATTTGCTTTAAAAAGGCATTTTTAAAAAAATTTCTACTAGTGTGTATACGCCAGCATGGCGTATACACCCTAGTAGAAATTTTTTGTAGTATTACAACTTTAAAAAAAAAATATACATATTCTTTGATAACAAAGTACAACATGTGAAGAATATTTTCTCATCTCAAAGCTTCAAGCCAGTGAGAAACTTTAGGATAGAGACTTTACAAATTTATTTAAAGCCACTTGAGAAGCATCAACTGTAAAAGCTCTTGCTAAAATCTCAATTTGTGAGATTTATATGCAAAATTTTTCGAAAACTAATGCATCAATTTCATCGAAAATTTGTATACTTCTAGAGTTGATTGTTTAAAACTTAAACAAGAATTTGTTTTTTTTCCTTGGTCATACCTTATCTTGCACGGCGAAATGTAGTGTAAAATACGCCATTTTTTCTTGTAAACAAATTTCATGTTTTTAAACTTTCGTTGAAATATAACTTTTACTCAACTGCTAATAGCAAATATTTAGTTTTCTGATTTCAGAGAAAAATTATGTGAGTTATGTCTCCGAAAATCATTTTAAAAGATCAGCCTCTTAAAATTTGTAAATGAAAATTTTAGAAAATATTGTTCTAATGTTGTACTTTTATGTTTCAGAGTTGGATTTGAAGAAATATTCTTTATTATATTTAAAAAAAAATAAAGAGGGCATATTTTTTGGTTTCTGAAACCTACGTAATTCCTGAAATTAATCAATCCTGCTTCAGCCTGCACCACTTCAAAGGATGTGTAAGCAGGATGGTGGCAATTATTATATTTTGCACTTTCCACTGCTCCCTGGCGTGCTTCTGCTCTCTCCTCTTGAAATTTTAGGTAGAATTTCCATGTTTCAGTATGATCCTCTCGTTCGAACTTCTGCAAATCTGGAGTTCCGACATCTAAGAAAAAATGGTAACATAAACTAAAATTACAAAATTTATCTTGACCGTTTAGACATGTAGATAGATAGATAGATAGTTGTTTATTCATTAGCAATAAATGAGACTAAATCCCGTGGAAAATAGAAAACATATAAAACGGTTATCTCGAGATTAAAAAAAGAAGTTAAAACATAATCTTGACACAGTTTAAAATTCAAAAGTCTTTAGAATATTTTGTGGTGAACAGCATTTCACAGTTTTTTCACTAAAATCACGAGAAATTTTATCGATTTTTTTTTAGAAAATAAAGATAAAGATAAGAAAATAATAATTTTTAAAATTTCGTGAAAATCCCGTTAAAAATACAGAAGACGCCGCACTTTAACTTTGGATGCGCACACTTTGCACCAATACTAACCGTGGCAAGGATGAAAATCAACCCTTGAGAGATTAAAACACGGTTAACTCAAGGTTAAAACAGGGGTAAAATCCTAATCTTGACACGGTTTAAAATTTAGGCGTACGGAAAATCCTCAGTGAACAGAATTTTCACGCTTTTTCCACTAAAATCTTCAAGAATTTCACCGAGATTTTTTATGAAAATTATTTTCTCACTTTATTTAGGCATTGATGGTGGAAAATTAGGATAAATTCTGTGAAAACTTGAGGAAACGCCGCACAATGGCTTTAGACGCGCACACATTGCACCAATACTAACCGTGGCAAGGATGAAAATCAACCCTTGAGAGATTAAAACACGGTTAACTCAAGGTTAAAACAGGGGTAAAATCCTAATCTTGACAGGGTTTAAAATTTAGGCGTGCGGATAATCCTCAGTGAACAGAATTTTCACGCTTTTTCCACTAAAATCTTCAAGAATTTCACCGAGATTTTTTTAGAAAATATATTGCTCACCATTTATTTACACATTTACGGTAAAATTGACCCTAAATTCAGTGAAAATCTCATGAAAAAGAGAGAAAACTCCGCACTTTGATTCTTGACGCGCACGTTTGGTTACAAACTTGAAAAGAAAATTAAGCACCACTTACCACAGAACTTTTCACAATTTACTCTTCTTGTCGCTGATATGTCCCTGGGTGGTCACTGTGGGGGCTCATATTGAGCCCCAATCCCAGAAATGTCAACGCGAATGCCTCCATTCTTTGAGGCACACTGAACACTAAACACAATTTTTCTCTTACTGATTCCACTTGACAAGTTTACACAAGAAACCCTTAAATGCATTAAGAATCTCGCCATGATAGAAATTTGAAACCATTCAAACCTTGCGCAAGATTTAAACCGATGTGTTAAGGTTAATAGTGAAATCCTTCACTAAAAAAAGGAGTTAAAATTGCTGAAACAGGGTTAACTCATGTTTACAGTTTAAAACCTTTTTAAAATTAAACTGTGACTAACCCTGTTTATAGTCGATTTTAAACCTTGCCTCAAATAAGCTCTTTTCTGAGTGTATATTATTTTATTTGTCGAAGAAAGCTCTAAATAGAGCTTTTCTTTATTAAACTAAAAGCATGCAGTTCAACGAGTTCAACTATATCAATTTGATCCTCTTTATCGTTTCCCTGATGTTGTAATATGAAATAGTGTCGCAGTTCGCGGAAGAAATTGACATAATTGTTTTAATAGTTTCCCAATTCCTTGGCACTCTAACCATCTCAATTGGCATTAGAAAGAGTGCATTATGTGTCATTTTTCCAAGCAAATGCTCCAAATAGTGCCCAGCAGAGGTGATCACTTATAGAGAGCAAATAGTCCCGTTTAGTGCATTTATCTGATCACTTTCCATGTGGCCCAAGCTCTCTGGAGTGTCTCTGAATCTCAGCGACTGCAAATCGTTGAGGTTGCACAATAATTGCGCAATTTATCTTGTTTTCTGACTCGCCTTTTCTGTATATCTTATGCCTATAATGTGCATCTGGAAGGTAGACTCTTTTTTTATGTGCGCACTTTGGAGTCTCGGAAGGAAATTGTGATCAGGCAGTTCTATGGTTCTTTTTTTGTTCCTCACTGGCAGTGTCACATTGAATATACGTTTTTCTTGTTGGTAAAATAATCAATTGCAATTGTTTACATGGCGACGACTTCAACCTGATATTTCAATGTGAATCTCGAAGAATTGTGGAATTACTCAAGCGAGACCCCATGGTGGGGCAATTAGTGAATTTTTCTGGCTCTCAAGCATAATTGGACGGAGGTGGAATGTGGAAAATTCCTTGGATTTTCTCACCAATGCACTTCTTATGCAATTATTGAGTGATTTTCCCGCCTTCTCATACTGACTTTTGCCTACATTTTGGGATTTATCTTCATGAAATCTTCCGCACCAACATTCCTATTTCATCACCAAAGAAATTTCCACCTTCAATGAAAGTCGTTTTTCCACCCAAATGATCCAATTTTGTGATGTTGTCTCCACATCATCATTCATTTCCTGTCCATGAGATTGTGTATAAAAGATAACAACAATCGTGCTGGAGAAATTAGAGTTTTTTAAACCTTCGTCGAGATGAAAAGCCTCATTGTAAGTATTTTCCGCAGTGTTTTTTCTTCATACTTAAGTGATTGATATCAGGAGTAGTGATTGACATATTGGACAGGAAAATTGAAAAAAGATATCCAACAATGATCAATAAAGTGATTCCTTGAGTGAATAAAAGATAAAAATATCTCGCATAAAAGTGCTCGCAATTTTCCCGCCAATTTTTCAGACATGGTGCTTTGTCTTGGCATTCCTCTGGGCTCCAATTCTGGCAGAGGATGAAGAAAATTTGGATACTGTGGACCGAGATCAGAAAAAACGGCAAACCATCTTGAGCACAGCAGCAACTCTTCCAGCATCATTCTACCATGCTCCATCTGTTGCCACTTCGGCGGCTCTTGTGGCAGCACCAACAGCCACAGTAGCACCAATTGTTCATGCAACTCCTGCCCCAATCCTTCATGCACCAGCGACATCCATTGTGGCTGCCCCAGCTCCCATTCCTTTCACCCGAACTGTTGTCCCAATTGCTCGACCTGTGGCCTTTCCCCTTCCAGCACCAGCTGCCATTCCTTACTCTTTTAATTTTCCTTTCCACAAACCTGCCATCCCCTTCCACGTTGCCCCATACCCTGCTCTCACCCACGCATTTGCACCTGCTCCAGTCTTTCTCCCTCACACACAATATCCTCTAGCCACTGCCACTTCCACCACAGCCCTGAAAGTCCTGCCAGCACCCAATCTTGTGCCCTCCTTTGCACCAGTTTATAGGTATGGGGTAGAACCATACGGATTCGGATACCATTCAGCCTTGAAATACTTCTAGTCCTTATGCTGACCTCAAAAGCCACCACAGCACAGTTTACGCAGACGGTTTCTCCCAAAGCAAATTTATCAATAATAATGTTCTCTCAGCAATAAAGCAAATTCAAGCAAAACGTTGGGAATCTTTTAAAATTTAATTCACTGAAAACGTTTTTCGAACACCAATTCTGAAACTAGCAAAATTATTTTGTATTTTGCTAAGATGCACAATATTAACAAAATAAAGGGAATTTATATAATAAAGTTATTTATGAATAATCCAAAACTTCAAAGAATTTTAGTTAAATTTAAAAATAAATTTTAGCATTTTATATTTACAGTTATAAAGCTAGGGGAATGTAAGCATGGTTCGCACAGAGTATACCTTCAAACGATCCGCATTTTCTCTTTGTTTTCAAAGAGCTGACTTACCATTTCTCATCTCATTTCATGGCCTTAATATATCTATCTTATGGCTAAAAAATGACGAACTAGCTCTTTGCAAATATAGAGAAAATTTACGTTGTTTGAATGTTCACTCTGTGCGAACCTTATCAACATTCCCCTAACTATTTAAAATTAATAATCAAATTTCAAAGCAATATTCAAAAGAATATAGACACAAAAGGCTTTCTTTCCAATAAAATGTGACACGTAGGTATCATATATTGAAGTAATATACCTAATAATTATTCTATTGAATTATTTATAAACAACTTTATTATAAATTTCCTTTTAAAATAGTAGCCTTTCTATAGGGGAATGAGGGAATTTTCAAACAGGTTTTATATTTTATTGCTCGAACTCAAAGAGAGTGAGCAGTTACATAATCCACTTTTTTACAACATGTGACACGGCTAGAAGTCGGTCAAACGGTAAGAGATATCGACTTCCGGATTTCGACGACCCTCTCCATTCGTCAACATTATCTTGAACAGTCTTTTTTCGTTTTCCCTCTCGAACGCCGTGTTTTTTGGGTTTATTTCGAAAACGGCTTTTAGAATTTTTTCATTTTCGAATATGTTTTAGAGGTAGTCAAGGTGAATATTTCGTCCTTTAGGCACCTATATTCGAAAAACATTTCGATATCGAATTTCCTAAGGTTAAAGTTTAACCACTTTGGAGGGCCTACTTATCAATAGATTTGCTTAAATTTGAAATTTTTTAAAACTTGAAATTTTCAAGTCAGCTGCATCGGACTTAATCGGTAATGTACCGGCAAATGATATACCATTCTCGAATTTACTTTTTTATTTGTCCGTATGCTTGCTATTTGTGCTTAAGTACTCTAAAATGTGGTTTTCTTAAATTATTTTTAATGTCGGAATAGCTTTTTAAAATTTATTATTCAATTTTATCGATAGTAGACCGGAATGCACCAAAAAAGCATGCGAAAATATAATACATGGAAAGCTCTTTCTCGCAAGTTCGAGCACTCCGCAAATCAAATCAAATCAAATTCAAATAATATTAAGATGAGTTGACTCTCCTGCATGATGTTTCCTATACCCATTTTCTACCGATGCTTACAATATCTTCTGCAAACAATTTTCTTTTCAGGTTCTATTAGATTTTTTTATTGCCTGTAGAACTTTTACGTCTTTGGATATAGAGAGGCAAATTTAAACATTTCGGAAACGCTTTAGAATTATCTGAAATTCTTCTGAACATCCCGAATTCGTGGCATTACCGCTATGGACTCTGCAATCTAAAATGTTTATTTTACTGTACTCAGAATTCATTGTAAAATCCCTTTCATATTTATCCCATCTTCAACTTTTTAAATGCCTGTTTAAAGCCCGCAGAGATCTTATACGGGATTGAGAATTAAGGCTGAGTGATATGGATTACCTTCTCATTTCTTGCCATTCAAGATTTTTTGAGAAAATTTAACCTATGATTTTATTGTTAAGAGCGAATGATCTATTAAGTTCTGAAAGACTAATAAAACTGATTTCTTTAGGATTTTGAAACCTCTGGGAACTGGACTAAACCTCAAATCTGAAGACTTCTCAAGGATTAGTCGAGCAACAATTTAATTCCTATATAGGCTTCAATAAAGGTTTATCTTATGGTTTAACTGACTTAATTCCTTAAAAGACGTTTTCTGAAAATTTTGCAACTAGACTTATTATATTAAGGGCTTATAGTCAATACGATTTTGAAAATTTAAAACCTTCGGGAACTAGCCTAAATCTAGTCAGAAAATCGTACTAAACGTATTTCAAACCAGAGGCTTGATCTGGTTTTAGATTCTAAAATTTTCTTAAAGACCTTGTCTGATAAGAAATTAGGACAGTTGAGTCGTATGGCTACACCTTAGTTCTGAAGACCATGTTAGTGCACAAATCCTGAACAAGTGACTTAACCAATATTTCAGAATTATGAAGTTAAGTCGTTTAAGACTAATTTTTATACAAAGTCTAAAGTATATCAAATAGACTAATCTTCAAAAATATTGAGCCTATAAGATTTAGCGGTAATGGATTAGACCAAACTGAGAGTTTAAGTTTAATCATGATTCAACTTCAGTCTATTTTAGGCTTAAAGAGCAAATGAAAGGTTTCCAAAGTAGGGTAAAGTGATATAATTTGGAATTAGTGTTACAAGTTGGACAATTCGCCGGTACAAGTTGGACATGGCTTTTTTCCTTGATAAATACAGTACAAAATTTGTTTTTGAGCACAAGGAACCAAATTATAAAACTAAAGCATTAAAAATATTCAAATAAAAATGAAGTTCTAAATTTATGAAGACAAAAAGCCCTGTCCAAATTGTACCATTGTCCAACTTGTACCACTGTCCAGCTTGTACCACTTTACCCTACTAGATCTCCTTGGACGATTTTTTATTTATCAGCCTGGTTAAGGTATTTGATATCTGCATTTCCATATGCAATATAAAAGTATTTTATTAACAAAGAAAACAATTAGGGCAACTGTGCCATATTTTGGACTGGTTGGATATAAACAAACTCTGATGTTTTTTTTTGTTATTTCTTTTTCAGGAATGTTAGTGGATACTTTGTTGAATTATTTCTTGTTTGTGTTTTCTCTAATTACTTTTTAATACATTTAAAAGTATAGACATTGGATTGTGTGTAATATCGGACACAATATTCTTGAAGCTTTTTCTCCTAACGGAGTTCTTTCAACTTCGTTCATAGAGGCTGAAATTTTTCATTTTTTTTTGAATCGTATAACACCAAAAAACTAAAAAAAATAGGAATGTTGAGAAGCATAATAAAAGTCCGATATACAATTTGTCCGAAATTTTAAATGGTTGTCCTAATAAAATTTTGATAATGAAATTTTCTTTTCAGTTAAATTTGAAAGAAGTATCTTATCTAAATTTAATTGCACAGCATCACTTGTAAGTTTTAAATTGTAAGAAAAATAAACATATTTTTAGATACCCCTGTATGAAACATCTTCACTCTCCACTATTAAATGCTGCTAACCTTAACATTTAACAAATGCCCAGAAAATTGTGTGAGGGAAAAGCATTGAGGGGCAGCATAAATATTTGATTGCGCGAAGAATTATGGTATCAAGTGTGGACATTTTCGCAATTTCCCACCGATTGACCACCTGTTTATCTTCGCAGGGGCAACAAATAGGTGCTAATGTACGTGGAATATTGAATACGATTGAAGGGGTGCAGAAGGACACGTTCTGATTTTATTTGATGTTTGACCTGATCTGCATTCCACTTCCCCGCATAGAAACTTCAGCTTACTCATGCCAATGAGATGGTCTAAAAATCCTCCACAGAGTGTCTTGCTATGAAAGCGAATGCCGGATGATTAAGAAATAAATGGTAAAGGAGTTACTTGTGAGAACACTGAAAATGCATAAAGTTGGAATTTTCTCCTAAGGCAATCAGGTATGGACTATGAAAAATTACTTTGTGAAAATTTGTGATTATACCTTTTTTAAGTGGTAATTTTTATCAAGTTCCTCCCTGTCTTTTATGTTTATCATGTTTATGTGCAAAAGCAACATTTTTTCAAAACATAATTTTCTAATTGCTTTTTTATTGCACACGTTGCCTTTGAATTTTCAACTTGCACTGCCATGTGGTGTCAACGGACTAAGAAGTGACAACAATTATACAATTTTCTGTCTGGTTCTATTGCACAATTTCCTATGGATATGACCATTCTCAGACACGATCTGGTGATCGAGACTGGTGTCTTATACCGTGTACAGCTCACCCTCTTCCTCTGTATCTTGACGGCGGTGGTGAGGTCGTGGGACAAATCCAATTAGACAGCATTTTGGTCACACGCACTTAATCCGGAGTGTCGGAGTGCCCAAAGGCTTCCTATAAAAGGTGTAGATTTTGAGATCAATTTGTCATTTGAGTGATCACAGTTGTCCCAGTGAAAAGTGCATCGACAGTTCATCAGCCATGAAGTCTGTGAGTTAACTTCCCGAAGATCTCAAAATTACTTGATCAGGAAAATTTATTGACTTCTTGGCTTTTGTAGGTTCTTTTGTTGCTTTTTGTCCTAGTCCTCGTGGCGATATCGCGCGCCGAAATGAATAGTGGCATGAAGACTAAGCGAGCCTACACCTTAGGATATGGATACGCCCACGCTCCCGTCTACGCTGCCCATGCTCCTGTACTCCATCATGCTGTGGCTGCTGCACCTGTTGCATATCATGCCCCTGTTGCCAAATATGCTGCAACTTCATATGTATCCTCTGCAATTAATCACGCGCCGATCATCGCTGCAGCTCATGCTCCCTATGTTGCACATGCTGCTCCTGTCGTTGCTCATGCGGCTCCTGTTGTGGCTCATGCTCCTGTTGTTGCCCATGCAGCACCTCTTCTCAGCCATACTTCCCTCTTGCATCATGATCCCTATCTTCCGGCTGCAATTCATCATCCCTTGCCATATTACTACCATCGTCGCTGATCCCTAAAGCTTAGACCTTTAGCAGAGACTACAGCGCACATCTTCCAGGAGCACAATAATCCCTGATGAACTTGAGGATTCCAGGATGACCATATTCTCTCTCAACTGACATAATTCCCCTCCGCTCGTTGTATTTTGTGCTAATTCTTAGTGTAATATTTTGCAGAAATAAATATCTTTGCAAGATTTATGTACCTGATCTTTATTGTTTCTTCATTATATCGCTGCATCTATTCTTGTTAGAAGAACTAGGGTATATTGGGGTAATTTAGAACTGGAATTAAATTGGAATTTTGAGATATTCTCAATGCTTCATATGGACAAAGAGAAAAAGAAGACTACGAAGAAGTATAAGCCCTAAAGTCAGGAGTATTTCTTCGTGGTATTTTATTTTTGGCCATCCAAACCCGTTAGAAAATATCAAAGTTCTAATCTAGAAATGATTTCAAATTACCTATAGCTATTCGAACAATAAGCTATGAATTCATATGGGTTTGGTGCCAAGACGATGGGTTCGGGGGCGACTTAGAGGATTGTGGCACAGCGAGGTTGAACTGGTTGACGCTTCGGATTAACGTAGACTCCAGTGGCTTTGACCTCTTGGGGATGTTACGATGCCTAAAGCGCTTGTTCACAATCACGCCCAAAGCGTGTTCTGTCACATTGATTATTAGGCCGTTTTTGCATCGGTAAGCATTGTACGCCCGCATCGTTTGCATCGCCGACAGCACCATTACTCTTGATATCAACAATTTCCCCGATCTTGTAGACTTTTAAATATCTTGGAAGGGCGATGATTCCGCGTTTCCGAAAGAGACGGAAGGACATGTTGTAATAGGACTGTTGAACCTAGAGCAGTTGGAGGGAGAAAGCCCGTCCTGACGAAGACTCTTGGTAGTGACTTGAGGGGTGCTATAAACGCGGCTAACTTCAAGTTACGATATCGTTATAGTTCCGCTAGATGGGATTGTGAGTGCTCGACGAGTTATTCCGAAGGCACAATCGAATCGACTTCACTACTCAGTCGGTCTTCACTATAGTGAAGCGATTAGGACGCCAGATTCACTCTTAGAAGCAAGCGATAAAGGGTGCTCCAGCATTTTCTGGTGTGGACCCGCAGCAATTCTTGCTACAATATCCCTGATGCCACAACGATATCCTTTTGAATTTGTCATCTTGAGATTTTCGTGGTTTTCTCTGCGAACGTCAAATGGAAAGGACTTAGAAATTTTAGACGGTATTTGTATGAAGTATTTTTGAAAAATAGCAAAAATTAAGGGTGTTCGTCAATGGTCAAAACGGTAAAAACGCTACCTGAGCAAACTTATTTTGACGTTTATTCGGTTTCAACGGTTCTTGCACACCTCTGCTATAGAAGAGATCAGACAAATAATAGTCACGTACCACTTAACATTTACCTATCTTCCTACAAAAGCCCTCACTATTTCTAATCCTTACTTATAGATCGACGAAGATTTTTCGATTTAACTAACCACGGCTTACAAACTATTTAATCGCGGATTAAACAAAAAACTAGCAATTTCATCTAGAAAATCAATTAGGGTATGTAAAAAAAAATGTTATATATATATTTTTTTTAAATCAATCCGACAATTCCATGATGATTCATAACTCCTTAAGGGGGTTCCCCTAATTAGAAAGCCAAAAAATCGTTTTTTAACTGGAATATTAAAATTATCTAGCAATATGCCATAAAAATTTTAAAAACCAATTCGAAACATTTTTGAACATATAGTGACGATTAATTTTTGAAAATAGATTTTTCTAAATTTTTACTCAGACAAGAATTATGAGCTGCACATTTCTCGCTAATTAGCATACAACTAGCAAACAAGAATACCAAAACAAATTATTATAACTACTAATTATTTAGCCATTTTGTAATATTGTTGTGGAAAAAAATATTTAAACACTTTAAATACGTTAAATAAATATATAAGTATACCATGAATTTTCAAAATGCTTTGTCGTTTCTTTGTTTTCCAACAAATATTGCGAAAACAGCTACTTTTTGGTCTCCTAATTAAGGGAATCTCCTTCGAATATTCCACCACAACTCTACAAACAACGCATTTAGAATGATTTCCGTTTTATAATAATCTAATTTCTGCACTTTTCGTTTATCATTTTTACCAAAGTACTTCTTTGAATTCACTTTTTGTCTTATTCCCTGGACAAATTTACCACTTAAGTCGTTTAAGGTAATTATAATCAAGATAATCAAGCATGTGGCAAGTTAATTTTTTTTATATGGAGCTATTGAAGCCAATTCCTAAATTGATCTCGGACTCAGCTCACAGTGCTCCGAGGAAAAAATGTATTTAAACAAAAATTTAGTATATTTATCCCTCCATACGGAAAGGTATCTTATAATACGGAAAAATTTCTCACTTTTCAGATATTTACCGTCACGGTCGCGTGTGCAAAAAAATTCCCATATAAATTTAAATCGAAATATGAGAAAGTGGCTTCAAATTTCAGGCAACTTGCCAGGGGCGTGAAGATAATGATTTGACTAAATTCCTATTAGTTTCCCCCCGCTAACTAAGCCGTTTCTCAGCTTAAACCGAGAGACAGGAGACAGATTAGTCAGAAAGTGATTGAAATATAATCTGATCATTATTTTGATTATAATTACGTTAAGCCGTCTCTCGGCTTAAGTCGTATGTGTGTATAGAGCTTTGTTGCAGAATTATTGCATTAATATCATGTCCAAAAATTGAAAAATTTCGCAGATTTGATAAAATTTGGAATTCTGGATCATGCATTATTCCGAACAAACCATTTAGAAGGTTCTAACTTTGAAAATATGGTAAAAATCTAGTAAAAAATCATTTTTTGTCAAGTTTGTGGAAGAGTTGTCTGAACTCTAAATAGCTTGTCCGAAGTTATGCATTCTCTGGAAATTCAATTTTATCCTAACTCTTCTCGCATCTCATTTTCAACCGCTTTCGCCTAAGGAGATCTTTTTACACTTTTCTTAGTCCTCAGGAATTCATTTAAAATCATCTTTCCATCATCTGCTGTTGGTGTTCTTCTACAATAGATACTATCCCGTTCTGTTCTTAATGTGAAATTTCTCATTGTGAAGAAAACAGTGAAATACCCAAATTGAATATCAATCGTTCCAAACGTCGAAAAATTTTTAAATTTATTTTGCAAAATTTGCAGGCTGTAATATAGACGCCATGTAAACAACGTTTTAATTCTTTCCAAGTAGTTAGTTTGACTGTAATCATCACACACAGATTAATCCGTCATTGTCATTATTGCAGTTCGCGATCATGAATTTTAATAAGGCATATTGACTGGGAAGAGTGGTGATGGTAAAATTGATTCCTCCCTCCTCATGAAAGCTCTTCCATGACCATCTGGTGTTTTTCGCACTGGGTACTCACCTTGCGCGTCAATCCGTGGTCTCCAGGAGCTTCATGCATAATTTTCCTGCGTCGAGTTCAAGGCTACTGTTGCACCAATGGGAAGTCCAAGAAGGTGTTCTCGTCATGGCTCTGTGAGGGCAGGATAACACTGTCCAGTGCATTCTGTCTTAGGGATTTGGTCAGTTAGATTGTTAATCTTGTGCAATATAGACGCACTTCTAAAAAGAGTTCTTAGTTTCAAAAGTGAGAGATCTTTAGAATTAAAAAAAGAAATATGCAACTAAAGGAAAGAAATTGGAAGAAAACTCTCAAATGGTGTATTGGAATATTTATCTTCGGCATAATGTTCGGTTGGGTCCTTTTTCCATCGCTCCTGAAAAAAGCCATTCGATCTGTGAGTTTTTTTCTTTCGGGAAATTTGCTTTTAAGTCAGGAACTTCTAGTAAAAGATATTATTTCAAATTTTCCAGAATACTGCCTTGAAACCAAATTCGCGAATCCGTGGAATGTGGACCAATATTCCATTTCCCCTAGATTTTCGTGTGTATCTCTTCAATGTGACTAATCCTAATGAAGTGATGCAAGGGAGAAAACCTAAAGTCCAAGAAGTAGGTCCATATTTTTTCCAAGAGAGGAAATCGAAGATCAACATGAAGGACCATGAAGAAGATGACACTGTGACCTTTAACGCTGTAGATACCTTTTTCTTTGATCCATCCAAATCAGAGGGGCTTACCGGAGACGAAATTATCATGTTCCCCCACATTTTCCTTGTTGTAAGTCACCTCTTTGGAGATTATTTTCTCTCAGCTTCTGAGAAATTGCGAGTCCTTTTCAGGCCATGGCAGTTAGTGTGGCCAGAGATAAAGCTCCAATGCTCCCAATGGTGAAGGATGCTATTAAGTACATGTTCCACGAACCCAACTCAGTCTTTTTCCCCGTTCGTGTCATGGATTTGCTCTTCGATGGAATTGGGATTGACTGCAGTTCTGAGGAATTTGCTGCCAAAGCCGTCTGCACAGCTCTAGAGACCGAACCAACCATCGATAAATACAACGACACAACCTTTATGTTCTCTATTTTTGGACCGGTGAGTGAAGAATTGACAAAAAATTTAAAAGCTTTCACTTCACTCCTTGAATTTTCTTTTATCTCTACTTGAAGATTTATTTTCTAAAAACTTTCAAAGACTGCAGAAATTAATTGAATTTGAGTGTATCGGGCAGTCAAGTTCGTTTTATCATTTGAACTCAAATGAAGAACAATATTTTATATTAATATCTTTGTGTTTTTGATGGGCGAAAATCTTTGCTCCTGATTCCTGATATTTGAGAAAATTTTGTCAATTTATGTCTTGAAGAGAGAGAATTAATAGTGTGTTTCTCCATTTTTTCTAAACGGTTATAGCTTCAAGTGTTTTAAGTTTTTTCCAGAGTTTTTGCAATATTTTTCTTTTACTTTTAGAAATTGTCGTACTGATCAAAATTCAAATAAAATAAAATAAAATTCACAAAATATTCTTATTTATTTTAAAGCTAATTCAGTCATTATTAAAATTATATTCCTACAAATTGATACATTGCTCAGACCAAAAAAAATAGAAGATCCAAAAATCTGGAATTATTCTTTGGAAATTTTTTATTCAGCGTTTAAGGAACGTCTGTTCGACAGGGAACCCCTATTGACACTCTCATCAAAACATTGAAATTTATTTAATATAAATTGTTTATATCTAGTGAAATTCATGTAATCTGACCTGCTTTCCTTTAACCTACCCTTTTCTAGAACTGTTCTGCGAATTTAAGAAGGTTTTAAAAAGGTTTAAGCAATTTCAATTGTCGACGTGGAGAAATTTCAAGATTCTTATGAAAAAGTGTAAGAAAGAAGCTTTTACAAAAATATTTTTTTCTATATTTTTTTAATAATATGAACGTATAACTGTTGCATAACAGTCAAAAAATAACTAAATTTTAATTTAATACACAATTTGCATCAATTTATTTTAATTAAAATGAATTTAGTTACAGTGTCAATAAACCGAGACAAAATCGTCGATTTCAACGTCTATTGACAGGTACAGATTGCCGACTTTTGTATCAGCTTGATAGATGAAGAAGAATAAGAAGAATGAATAAAAGTAAACAAAGTTGTTGCATTTTTGTGAAAGAAATAGTGAAATTACTAACAAGTTAAGTGTTTGTGCGCAAAAAAGACTAAAAATGTTTGTTGGTGAGTTGCCACTGGTAATATTTTTATAGTAGAACTTCCTTCAGCTCTAGCACTGCAGAAATCTAATGCGTGACAAAAATTTCGACTGCACCAGAGATGCCCCAATGGAAAGAGTATTGTCTATAAGCTGTTGAGAGAGAATTCTTAAGGAGAGTGTCAAGTTTTATAAATCTGAAAGCTGCCCATTGCATCCTGTAAGGAATACAATGTAAAATTATGAGGATAGAGAAGTTTATCATCACGAGAATGGCTGCTGTGAAGGGACATAAGATTTACAGAAATCTCTGTGAGGAAGAGTTTCTTACGGAAGGACGGGGCATTCTGGATGGAGATTTAATAGATTCCCTGGTTGGCAGCCCCCCAGATGGAGTCATCCAGTGCAATAAGGAAGTTTTCAGCCAAAATCTCAATCAAAGGTGTAAAGAAAAAGTGTCCAATAGGTGTTCAAATTTCGTGTGTCAATAGATACCGAAAGTGTCAATAGATATGGCATTTAGTCATGATCTTAAAAAATACAGTTTTTTTTAGTTTTTCAAACATTTTGAGAAAAGTGAATGATACTGAACGGTAGTCAAATTAATAAGTTGATATAAGTTAATATTTAAACACAAAAAAATTTAATACAATAGAAGATCGAGCACTGGTCCGTTTCAAATGGCTTACTCCTAAATCCCAAAAAGTCGCAGGCTATTATCATAGGCAAAAAGGCAACCAACATTACTCCCTATCCTCTAGTCCTTCACGGCGAAGTTATTCCTTTTGTGGATCAGGTGAAAAACCTGGGTATTGTCTTTAACAAGACGTTATCTTGGTCTGACCATGCATCCACCATTTGCCGCAAGGTGAACTTTTCTCTCTATACACTTAGACGCTTCCGGGACATCACACCCTATGATATTCGCTTGCTCCTAGCCCGAGCACTGCTACTTCCATTTTTTAATTATGGAGCAGAGCTCTTCTTTCTGTCGGATGCTGACACGATTCGCCGACTTTCAGTTGCTTTCAACAATTGTGTGAGATATATTTGCGGGTTGCGCCCTCGTGATCACATTTCTTCTTATAGAAATGTTTTTGTAGGATGTGATCTCCCATCGCTACTTCAAATGCGCGCTCTCATCTTTCTTAACCGATTGATTGCATCGGGATGCCCTGGGTACCTGGCCTCTCTCTTGACTCCTGGCGGGTCGGCTAGAGTCGGTGGACTGATTGTCCCTAAGTCACACCATGAGTCCTTCAGACGAACTCTATTTGTCAAAGGGGTTTTTATGTATAATTCTCTCGCTCCTCAGAAGCGTAGATCGCCTGACACTATTAGGGAGCACTTCCAGAATGGACCTTGCTAATTTCTCTTTTCATCTTTTAAATTCTTGATTTGTTTTATAAGCTATATTTTATTTTACTTTGCTTCATTTTCCTTTTTTTTTAACTATTTTTTTTTTATTTTATTTTTTCTTTTATGCCACAAATTTGTAAGAGGGAACTACCCTAAGTTTTGTGAGTCAATAAATTGAAATTGAAATTGAATTGAAATTGAAGATATCAGTCAGGAAAGTTACGAAAGTTCTTAAAGTGTCAATAGACGTTCCTTTGACCCTATTTCGATATCGTGAAATACAAAAATATTAGATATAGGGGAATGTATTGCTGGCACACAGTGAAACTTCAAACAATACGAATTTTCTATTTGCTTGCAAAGAGCTAGTTTATCATTTCGAGCCATAAGATAGATAATTATTATTAACCTCATGAGTAATAGTAAACTGACTCTTTCCAAACAAAGATAAAATTCGCATCGTTAGAAGTTTCACTGTGTGCGAACCATGTCAGCATTCCCCTATAAATGGCTAAATTTGCAATAAAAGAAATACTTAAGTTATTTCTTGAATTAAAATTGTTTTGAGAAAGTGAGATTGTTGGTTTTCTCATTAATTTTAAAATATTGATTGATTGATTGATTTATTTTCATCTCTGTTTTTCCCCACCCCCATGCGGCCATCGCCGTCTTAGGGTTGGTTCCAACCTCCGGGATGAAAATGATGGAAAATCCCTTCATTGGTTGTATGTTTAGTGACCGTGCATATGCACGCAGGACATTTTTTTGGGAAGATGGGTATGCTCACACAGAGAGAGATAGTAGGAAAACCTAGCCATTGAGGCTGTTTGGCTTCACGGTTAAACTGAGTTATTTAACAATTAATACTTAAATCGACTAAATCGATTAAAACTTAAATATACATTTCAAAAATGATTCAATAGTGAATTTTAAAATTATGGAATCGTTTTCGCTTATATTATGTTTAGAAAGTAAATTAAACTATTCATATAATACTTCAATTCAATTCAATTCAATACTTCAATACTTCCCAAAAACATTGAAGATTTGTTGCATTAGTGTTCTTTGAAAAAATTATTGAGAGTAATGTCCTGGACACACTTACAACTAAAGTCCAGAGACGACTAAGCTCGTTCATAGCCAAGTCAGTTCCTGACACACTACAAACGAGGCTTAACGTTTTCTAGCACTCATAAAACATAACTTTCGTAGGTTTTTATGCAGATATTTCTACTGAAATGCAATAGTACTCCTTTGAAAATGAAACTACTTGTAAATTTACTCGACAATTTACTATAACAACAAGAGTTATTCGCTAGAATCGCCTAAATTGGCTTAAGTCGTGAGTTAGCTTCCACCTCACAAATAATTGTAATTAACAATAATTATTGGACGTGTACTGAGACATGATATTACATATAGTTACATTTTTAGAGGAGTATTAGTGCATTTCAGTAGAAATATCTGCATAAAAAAACCCAGGAAAGTTATGTTTTGTGGTGCTAAGCCTCATTTATAGTGTGTCAGGAACTGACTTAGCTATGAACTAGCTTAGTCGTCTCTGGACTTTAGTCGTAAGTGTGTCCAGGGCATAAGGATATTAGGGATTACGATTTTTTCTCCTTCATACCATAAATCCTCTATCCAAGAAGTGATTTCAGACCGTGAAGTGGTCTTCAGACAAGTTTAGCGCAATTATCGAAGATCTCAAAAACTTGAATATTCACAAGTTCTATTGATTTTTTCATAACTTCATAATATTCCGTATTATTTTGAATTTCTAAACTTTCGGGAATTGGGCTTAACAATCAGCTTGAAACTCGTATTATGCCGGGTATATCTAAAGCTTAGACATATGGCTTAACTTTTCTAAATTCTTTCCAGTGAAAATGTTTATTTAGGATTAGAAATTAAGAGTGAATGATTTATTGTGGCCTCTATTGAAAAGTCAAAATCCCGGAAAGTCAAAATTCTGTAAAGCCAAAATCCAAAAAATCCAAAATCACGAAAACTAAAATCCCGAATGGTCAAAACACTGAAAAGGATGAAATTATGGAGGATAATGTGTGCAATATTATTCAAAATGTTAAAAACATAAAATTTCTCTCCCAAAAACAGAGAGCGCGGGTACAATTGTGGGATGACCTACAACCCTTAAGGAATCGGGATTTTGGTTTTTAGGATTTAGGTCCTTTCAGCATTTTGGCTTTCTGAATTTTGACTTTTGGGATTTTGGTCATGACCCATTTAAAATATGTTATTTTTGTGATAAGAAAAATCTTGCAACACCTGTGTTGCATATTTTATCAAAATCGTATACGCAAAGTGACACAACTTTGTGCCACCATAATTTTAAACATAAAAAGCTCTCTAGCAAAATTAATGGTTGCCGAGAAATTTTTCAAAAATTCTGCAAAGTAGCACTGACATACGCAAAATGAATATTACATCTCTCGGAAACATTACAATGTTGTGGAGCTACCGCCAGGGGCACAATTATTGAAAAAATGATTTTTGTAATTTGAAAATCGAATATTTCAAAATCTGCATTTCCAATTTCGACGAAATTTTAGTACGTTGTAGGCCGGATACCCTAAATGATGCCATTACCCTATTTAATTCCACCTTGAATAAAAAGGTATTTTTTCAATATTACGAAATTTTCGAATTATGAAATATATGCAACAATCACTATTGTATATATTTCATAATTCTAAAATATCGTGATATTGAAAAACTACCATTTTTCTAAAAGTGGCTTCGAATTGGGCAGTGGCATCATTCGGGGTATTCACCCTAACCGAGGCTGAGGCCTTTCTAGACAGTAGACTCTCTCTGAATTGAGCATTTGGGGCACAATGTCATCCGAATTATCGAGAGATTTCAAAGTCGCTATAAATTCCACAAAAAGCGGTCAATTCTAAAACTTAACGACAAAACAAGAGGAACTACCGCGAATTAGAGCAAATTTGTTTTAAAATCAAACATAAAAATTTACAAAAAAATTCGCTCGATTGAAAAAGAGCCTTGTTGTTACTGGAATCGACTTATAAAAAAGTTATAAACAATAACAAATTAAATTAAATTAAGTGTGAAATTAAAATAAAACTTCTTTAATGTACTAATTTAACTTCTTGTTCAATAATATCCTTTTTTTCTATACCATGAGAAATCTCTGGCTCAATAACTATTCATTCAATTATCTCAACAAATTTGGAAAATATTCAAGAAATAACATAAAAAATGGAACAAATTTGAACGATTAATTGATTAAAAGTGTCTACACATTGGGAGCAATTTTCGTCAAAAATTGTTTTTTAGTAGGAAATTGTCTGCAATTCTGTAGATGAAAACATCATAATGTTATGAATGCAATTTTTGACGAAAATTGCTCCCAATGTGTATAGACCTTTAGTAACTTACTATTTATCTCCTCTGAAGTATCCCTTCTGAATTATTAAAATTCAATTCCTTTACAAGTTAATTCACTCTATTTCAGTCTAAAATCCATTGTTACTTTTGGCCAATTAATAAATTTGTAACAAGATAATGCTGCAGATCTCGCCCAAGAACATGCTGAAGTGCCCTCCCTGACCATCCTCCCTTATGAGTCGAAAATTCTACTATATTTAAATAAATTTCCTAAAATATCTCTAAAACTCTTTAGCTGATTCAATGCAGATGATAATTTCACCAATTAGTTGAACTGTGAGAATTCTCCTTCCTAATAACTCATGTTGTATTCCAAAATCTTATAACTCTAATAGAAATTTAAGTACATTTTATCCCATTTATAAACTTTGAATATAATGTATATTATGTTGTGTATATCATGCTTCTTTTGAATTTTTCCTAAATCTTTCTTATTTTGCAAACCAACAATATTTTATTAATTCCTCCTTGTTCGTCTTAATCTCAACTTTCAATTTATGTGATGAAGAAAAATCCCAAAAACCCGTTGTATCGCTGAAATCTTCACGAAATATTATAAGCAGAGAACTTTTAATCCTATAAAATGAATAAAGTTGAAAGATGTAGTTCAGTGAAGATTTTTTGCCCTGAGTAATGAAGAAAGAGTGTTAATTCAGTGTAAATTAAGAATTTTACATTGTTATGTCAAGAGCATGGCACTCGAACTATCGATTGTCTTCGTGGGAAACTGGATAATAAATTTATGTACTAAGAGTGTCTATTGAAATCAATATCGCCCGTGGGGGGTGGAATTGTTGCTATTGTGAGAAAACCCCATATCCGCCCATATGTTTACTATACAACCCAGAAATCGCACCCTTGCACTTCCGTCCTTGTACATTCTTGAGGATCTAACTGGCAATTTTCATTGTTGTTATGAAGAAAAATGCAACGCCCACAAAAACATTCAAAGTCTACCGAGGGATAAAGAACAGCAAGGATCTGGGGCGTGTGGTGATGTATGATGATGAGCCTGAGATGGATTTGTACGATGATGAGAATTGCAATCAGTACCGTGGAACAGAGGGTACTATTTTCCCGCCATTCATGACGAAGGAGCAAGGGGTTTGGGCATACACCCCAGATATTTGCCGATCCATGCCAGCCACTTACGAAAGACCATCCTCCTATGCGGGCATCAAAACATCCCGATTCACCCTGAGTTTTGGTGATCACAAGGCTGACGAGAGCCTGCACTGCTACTGTCGCGATCCACCTGATGGTTGCCCACCTTATGGCGTTGTGGATTTCTCAATCTGCCTCAACGGAGCTCCACTCCTCGGATCCCTGCCGCACTTCTACGATACCGACCCGGCGGTGCAGCAGAAAGTTATCGGACTCCATCCAGATCCGGATAAACATAAAATTTTCTTGGAGTTTGATCTTTTCTCGGGATCTCCACTGGCAGCAGCCAAAAGGATGCAGTTCAACATCCAGATGATGCCCATTCCTGAGCTGGAATTTATGAGTCGCTTAGACGAGTATATTCATCCGCTGTTCTGGGTGGAGGAGAGCGTTTATCTCAACAAAACGTTCACAAATGAAGTGAAATATGGACTTGTGCTGTAAGTATCTTTTAATATAACTCTGAATAGATGTTGGAATCATATATCAAAAGATATTTTCTTCCTTCCAAGGAACTGTGCTTTCTCAGAACAATTTCTCTCGAGAAATTCCTTTTTTTATCATATCGCACTTCTCTTTTATGGAAATCTATCCACTCTTTTATCTTATGTAAATTCTTAAAGAAAGAGTCCTTCATAAATAAACATGAATCGTCTTACGACGCTGAATCGGTAAATAAGTAAAAAGAAGTGAAAAAATCTTCAATAAAACCTTGTTTTGGTTGCTTTTTTTTGTTCTTCCCCTTTAATCGCTTTACTCAGGTCTTAGGCCTTATGGCCTCTACACACTAGAAAAATTTATGTCCATATTGAAGAGTTTTTTCTACTCTGAAAAAAATGTCTTGTCAAAGAAACAAATGGATTTTGTTGAATTTTGTCAAAAGGATGTTATTTACCAATTTGACAAAACTTTTTCTTGCATTTTATATGGAAAAACACCCTTTTGACAAACTTTTAACAAGATCCAGTTGGCCGCCGATGTGACAAAACTTTTCCATATTCAGTATGGAAGAACATCCTTTTTACAAACTTGTCTTGTTAATTTGACAAAATATTTTTTTCAGAGTACACAAGCATAGGGAATTTCCATCAATATGGACATAAATTACTCTAGTGTGTAGAGGCCATTAGGCCTGTTTTGACCGATATCCTGTCCAATAAAAAACATAAAAAGGATCAAACTGTCAATAACTTAAAAAATAAATAATCAATAAATAACGGAAACGGACTACAACACATTTAAAATCCACTCCTATCAAATCCGTTAAAGTAAAGTAAAAAATAATAATAACTGGAATTTAAATATTCAAATACTTAAAAGTAGGGGAGACTGGGGCAAAATTTGTCAAAACGAAAATTTCAATATTCAGTATTTTCTAAAATAAAAGAAACTGAGGCTTGAAATTTTTATTATAGATAGCCTTCATGAACCTTCTTAAACTATTCTATTTTTGGAATATTTGGCTTACAGAAAATATCAATACTGATTAGCTCAATTTAAGCACATTTCTCGTTAAGATAGAGAAATTATCTTCGACAAAGTTGTAGAGGAATAAATTTCCAATGAAAATGTGTCTATTTGATATCTTTAACGTTTGCGAGAGTAATGGTACTATTCCAATGAAAAAATGACCATGTTTTTTAGCACATTACTGTTCTCAAGTACTAAAAAGACCATGATTGTTCTCACATGTTAGTTCAATTAATGTCGCTTGGGAAATCGACATTATTAATTTAATGTTTTCACTGTCATATTATTTTCTACATTTTCTTTATCATGATTGACAAGATGTAAAGTTCTTTTCTCTACACAAAAACTTCATATTTTCCCCAGTTTCAAAATCACCAAATAGTCATGACAGAAACCGACACAAAAGAAAAGTTTAACCAAAACCCGAATTCGAATATTCGCTCCGAGCAAGCTTTTACCCGATCACAATGCCATCTGACATTCAGTCAGTGTGGGAGTAACGTCATATCAGCTTGGTGGCGTGATGCAGTTGGATAGCCGGAAGTTGACAACTTTAGCCTCAACTTTGGATTTTCCCAGGTTTTCCATGATTTTCCCGTGAGTTCTCAGTGGTGAAAAGTCGGCGAGCAGCATTAATATTCTGTACTCGTTATTTTCCTTGAAATGACGTATGGGAATAGACATAGTCTTTTTTAGTACTTGAGAACAGTAATGTGCTAAAAAAAACATGGTCACTTTTTCATTGGAATAGCACCATAAAACGTCACAAATTATCCGAAAACTGACAAAATTTGCCCCAGCAATTTTGAGAATCTCCACTAAATCGACTTTTAGTAAATGATTCGAAAATCACATTTCTTTCGAGATAGAGGAAAATAGTCTTCTGCAATGTTGTAGAGCAGTAAATTTCCTATAAGAATATGCTCATTATAAAACGTTTAAGTCTTTCGCGATAGAATTAAATGTGCGTTTTGACAAGTTTTTCCCCAGTCTCCCCTACCTATGTTCCTTATTTTTGAAAATTGATCATAAGAATATTTAAAAACTTTATTAAAGATTATCATAAACCATCTTTTGGGGATTATTTATTTCATTAACATTAAATTATTATCATAGAAATTATACTTTTGATTTTCTTAGCACTAAGTCTTTTTCTAAAACATTAAAAAGCACAGGTACTTCGGGTGACTCAAGCTTTAAATATCATATAAATTTAAATTTAAACATAATAAGTTTATATTCTTGGAAAAAATTGAATTGTCTAAAACTTGAGTCCTCCCAAGGTAGGTATCACACAGTTTATTTTCTATTTACAAAAATTATCATATCGACTTTTAAATATCTTAGTTCCACAAATAATTTGCAATTGCAAACATTTGTTTATTTTTTCAATCACTGAAAAATAATATTAGTTGCCTAGAAATCATTTGGACGTTATTTTTTCATTTTGGACAATACTACAATCTTTAAAGGTAGATTTTCCTATTTTTTATAAAAATAAATTTCACTAAAAGCAATTTAAAAATTCCAAAATTGAGATTTAATTTTTAGAAATCTCAAAAAAAAAACTTTTCGGTGTACAAGATTTCATAGAGTAGATTCATTTATAAACCCAATATTTGCTGTTATCAGATGAGTTAAACTAGTCCTCGAACGAAAGATTTTATGTTTGCTCGATCATAAATTTTTTTGACAAGACGAAATGTGGTCTAAAATACACCGAAAATGGTAAGTTTTTGTTAAAAATTTTTCCAAAAACCCAAATATCATTTTTTTAATCCACTATTCAAGTACGAGTTTAACTCACATCAGCTAGCAGGAAATAAGGGAACAGCACCCCGGATCGGAATGTTAAGAGATATGCTCGATATTTAGTTGAAAATATAAGCCTCAAAATACTATTTGGTATTTTTGTGTATTAGGGCGTTTCAACTAGGAAAAAATTTTTTTGGCACTATTCTCACGGTGCTGTATTTGATGAGACAAGAAAGTTTTTCTTCTACGACCATATGATCAGACGCTGTTTAGAGGTGGCTGAACGACCCTCTCTGTAGTGTAAAATCCGGTAAAATCAGAAATTTGTTCTACAGAGAGGGTCGATCAGCCACCTCTAAACACCGTCTGATCATATGGCCGTAGAAGAAAAACTTTCTTGTCTCATCAAATACAGCACCGTGAGAATAGTGCCAAAAAAATTTTTTCCTTGTTGAAACGCCCTATTGTGTATGCTCATGGGTATATTAATGATCTATTTAACTATATCTGTGCATTTGAATTTTAAATTTTTACACTAAATTAATAAAAAAAATAGATGTAATTGCAACTATAAACTCTGTACCTCGGATCGTCACCAAGCGCCTGGCAAGTTGGCCCTTTTATATGAAGCTATTTGAAGCCAATTCCTAAATTGATCTCGGACTCAGCTCACAGTGTTCCGAGGAAAAATTTATTTAAACAAAAATTTAATATATTTATCCACCATACGGAAAGGTATCTTATAATACGGAAAAAAACTTCTCAGTTTTTAAATATTTAGCATAACGATCACGAGTGCCGAAAAATTCCCATACGCATTTGCATGTAAAACGCATTTCAAAATCGAAAATTGGTAAAGATATGATCATTCTAGATTTCATATTTTTCTTTCGACTTTTCTTTTGAACATCACTGTTCTTGAGTGTTCCTACGTACGGACAAACGAAAAATGTAAATACGAGAAAGTTAAGACATTTATTGATATATTTAACCAATTTTTTTTATTACTGATATCAAGGCCTTTCCAAAAAATTTAAATTTAACCTAATCGGTTGAAAACTAGGCCTTCTTAACAGGTTAAACTTTGACATTCAAAAAATCAAGATTACGATATTTTTAGGTCATAATGTAATTATGTTTGGACGAAATGTTCACCTGAACTTCCTCTAAAACATATCCAAAAAGAGATGCCAAAGCGTCCTAGATTTGCGGAGTATTCGAACAAATGAGAAAAAGCCATTCGTGTATTAAATTCGCATGCATTTTAGGTACATACCGCTTTACTACCGATTAAATTGAATGAAAAAAAAATAAAAAAAAACCATTCCGAAATAAGAAATTGATTAAGAAAAGTGGGTTTTAGAATATTCTAGTATGAGTAACAAGCATACGAACAAATAAGAAGGTAAATTCGAGAAAAAGGTAAATCATTTACGGGTAAATTACAGATTCACTACCGATTGCGACTAATGCAATCGGGTTAGAAATTTCAAGTTCTTTAAAAAAAAGAAAAAATGAAAAAAAAATATAGCAAATCGGTTGAAATATAAGCCTTCTATAAGGTGGTTAAACTTTGACCTTCAAAAATTTTATATTGAAATGTTTTTCGAATTTATTTCTTGCAATGAACTTTGAAGTTTTAAGAGCACCTAATGTTTTATGAATATTATTATTAATATTATTATCATCTGAAAATTTATTAAATTGTCTTTCTATGTGCATTAGAAAGTGAGTTGACCCCTTGTAATTTCCAAGGATCGTTGTAGATGATATCATTACCTTAATTAATTAAAATTTAATAATCTTAAAAATAACATTCTTATCGTTTTCAAGGATTAATGTGTTTCTCTATTAAAACTGTAAACTAGAGTAACTTTCAAGTCACTGTAAGTAACCTTTCTGGTCCACTTTTATCGTTCATTCAATGTTACAGAGGCACGAGATTTTGTTTTGAGTGGATTAGCTTTAATTTTGTGCGGTTTTAGTATTTATCCTTTTCTCTAGTTAGTTTTTTTCCATTTCCCTAATTCTATCATTTTTCTAGTTTTAGTTTTTCCATTTTCTCTCTTTACCTTTTTACAATAAAGAAAGAGATAAGGAAGACTTTTATCAACGCTATTTTTTGCATTCAAAATCTCGATTCTTTTTGAGAACCTTACCAATTTATTACCCATTCTGTATTTCTTATTTTTCAGTTCGAGAAAGATAAACTGGCTCATCCGATGGGTTTGCGTGCTCGTTGGATTATTTGGAGGTGGAACAGCTGGATATATGATGACGAAGGGTACTCCCCCGACGGAAGTCACTCCAGTTGAGGAGAATGATGAGAAGAATGGAAAGGTGGCTGGAAGTCTGACTCTACCACCTGTGGAACAGCCCTCAGGTGGCTTGAGCAACTATCACAGGAATATAACAGTGTCCACGATAGATAATGAAGTAGAACGTTACTGAAAATTCATGGGATTTCCTTCTCTCTTGTCTGAATTTTCCGTCAGCAAGTTTTTCCCTCCCATGTGACACACATAAATTGCACGAGATTATTGAGATGAAAATTTGCTCTCGATTTATGTTGAAATGTGCAATACTGTGCGGGATTTCTTAACGATGAATCTGAGCCTTAATCGTTTACGAGCTTAATTGAATAATCGACTGGATATTATGTCACTGTTTGCGACATGAACGACAACGTCAATAATTTCAGTCTGCAAATAACATTCAAATCATTCTATCGCTAGGGTTGACATGGTCCAAATTGAGCACATCTTTTTCATCAACACGGATGTCATGTCCAGATCCCTTACTTCAGTGGTGGAGGTTTAGACAAGAGAGGAAAATTTCAATTGAAATTCAGTTTTAAAGTCTCGGACAACAAAATCAGGAAACATTGTAATGTAGCATAGAAATGATAGAATCCTGAACATCTTTTCTTTTTGCACCTTCAACGATATTTTAATAAATGTTTCGCTGGGAATTTTTGAAATAAATGTTACACAAGATGTAGTAATTTCATTTTTTTCTTCATCCATCATCGTGTTTTTGTTCAAATACATTACAAAAAAAATACATCACAACTTACACAACAATTAACACTAAAAGAAACAGAGGACTATTTACAGATTTGTTTTTTTAGAATAGAAATTTGTTGAGAAAAGGGAGGAGATTATAAGATAAAAGAGGGTAAAGTTGAAGAGAAAATCCCATCCCATTCCACTCCACAGGTGACTTTTTGGTACAATCCCACCCAAAAACAAGGCAATTAAATAGGAGCCTCTCTCTAGTGAATCTTCTCTTTTCTCACTTCACTCACGGGATGAACCTGAACTGAGCAAGAGATTCTCTTGAGGAGGTGCCTGAAGACAGCCAAAATGGCAAAGCACACAATCATCACATCCAGCATGTAGTACTGAACCCAGGATAAATTTCTGCCCGGTGTCCTCAAATGGGGCGCTCCATCGTGCCTCAAAACATACTCAATCCAGTAGATTGCTGTCTCAAGAGGTGGATTTCTTTGGTCTCTCAGCAATCGCTGTCGCTTCCTGCAAGAAAAAAAACCAACGAGACCATAAGAGCCATTGAATGGAAATTGCTCCATCGAGAGAGGTACAAAAAGACAAGAAGTCAGCTGGTCTTACTTTGCAGCATTCCTGTAGCGTGGTTCATGAATCACCTGCGTTATCGCCTTCACCAATTTGTCCGCTGTGAGAGTCTCAAGTGGAAGTTTCACTGCGTAACCATCCGCCTCGGCCTTGGCGGAATTGGAGTCGTGATCGCAAAACACGGGCATTGTCACGACGGGGATTCCATGGTACACACTCTCATACATACTCAGCAATCCACCATGGGTCACGAAAGCCCTTAGCTTTCGATGCCCTAAAATATTCAATCTCGTTAGTGTTTTTTTTTTGTTAACCCTTCTTAAATTACAAGTTCGATCAGCAAAAAACAGAATGTAAAAAGTTTTATTGAAAAAAAAAATTACAATTAGGGTAAATTAAGCTAATTCAAAACCTGCTCCAAATGGAAATTTTTCTCTACTCCAAATGGAAACGTCATTGTTTTCACGATAAATACAGTACTATATTATTATATTTAAATGTTTTCTATACCACAGTTTCATTATTTAGTTAATTTTGCTCCAAATAAAGCGAAAATCCATTCATATTCACAAATTTTAATTTCTTAATTTCTCAGAAAAATTAAAAATGTACCTTTTCAACATCTAGTTTTTCAGCGATCTACCATGTTTTCCAATGAAAAACACAATGAGTTAATTTTTGTTTATTCGTTTTGTTTAACATTTATGTCATATTTTTGGCTAATTTTAGTTAAATTAAGTGCTAATCTTCATTGTTAACGGTACGTGAAGTTTTCAAATGAAATAATTACCTATTTCGTGAACAAAAAGGATTTTTCAGAAGTATCTGCAAATGCTTCAATAGGAAACCCCGGAAATATGATTTTTTTGGAGAGATTTTCTTATCGTTTTAGATGGGAAAGGAGAAAAGACCAGGAATAAGAACAAATCCAACACTCAAGAGCAACTCAACAAGGTTTTGGAAGCCTTATGTCGCGGTTTCACTTACACTGTTTGTCTCCAATTAGAAACTTTCCCTTGTCTCCATTTGGATTAATTTGTTTCCAATAGACGCATTTTACACTCGGGTATTTTTCTTGTATTTAAGAAGTTTTCAAATTATATCTCAAGAATTTTCACTAAACAGTAACATTCTAGAAGAGTCAAGGAGCAAATTTATGTAATTCTCTTCAGAAAAAAATATGAACTTAATGTGTTGAATCTTCTGTCAAAGTTAAAGCTTCTGGAAATGGTTTTGAATTAGGACATTTATCCTACAAAATCAAAATCTGAATAAAACAAATTTTAAGATACGAAATTGATAAACTGAAGAGAAGAATTATATTTCAAAAATCTAGTTTTTGTCAAAAAGGACAAATATTTTAAGAACAGTAATTTTTTGAAAAGGATGACTTCATTCGATTTTGAATAACAAAATCTTTTTGATAGGTTTTAATTTTTAAGAATAACAATAAATTTTGTAGAATAATTTAGAATAACTATTTGGAATAATTTATTTTGTAAGATATACGGTTTCAGGTTATGGAAAGGCAAACTTTTAAAATAAGTGCGAGGAATGAGCGCCCTGGTAGCCATTGATTGTCATAGAACCCTCAGAATTTCTCTTAACCGGTACCGGACAAAATTCCGAAATCCAAAATCCCGAAAGTCAAAGTCCCGAAAAGTCAAAATCCTGAAAACCAAAATCCCGAAAAATTCCGAAAGCTAAAAAATGTAATACAGTTGCCTAAGGTTTCAAAATCTTAAATAACGAGCAAATTTTGTTGTATTTTTGGAACCTAATGGAGTATTTGCCCTCAAAATTCTAAAAAAAAAATTCAAAAAAAATTTGACTGGAAAAAATTTAAAGAAGTTAAGCCACATGGCTAAGCCTTATGCTTTATACAGACTTAACCGGTTTTCAGATTTGAGGCTTAGTCTACTTCCCGGAAGTTTGAAATGCTGAATAATCAGAAAATTTATTATTTTTTCAAAATCTAATGGATAAGAACCAAACATATTAACAATACTTATTGAAATGTTGAATATATTATGGTTTAAATTTTTTATTTAGTTTACGCGAGTGTTAATAAAGCAGTCACAAAGAGTTCCCAAGTTCAATAAATTCTCGTGCTTATTAACTTTTTATTCATTTACTAGTCGAGTTTACAGATTTTATTTAAAATTAAATTTCTTCATAGCATTATTAGCCTTCTTAATGTGAGACACGTGTATTGAGCAACATAATTTTAGGGAAGGTAAACTATAATTAAAAAGATATAAAAATGATTACTTGACTCACTATATTATTTTATGCGTCTTCTATAACTTTTAGATCGAGAAATTTTAACAATCTAAAAAGTGTGGCAATGCCAAAGGGCAGATACATTACAAAATACATTAATAAAAGAGTGAGTGTTTACAATTACAAACCTAAAGGTTTCAATACACTTATAAGAAAACTTTTTTTTTTAATTTTGGTTGTATTGAAGGATTTTTTTATACCCGAATAGGGACCCGTATATGAAGGCCATAAGAGTAACTATTTTAATGAGCAATCTTTTTTAATAATCTTTTTCATTGATCATACGTTTTATTATTCTAAGGAAACCCCGGGTAGAATAGAACCAGAACCTAATCCAAATATCGACATTTAAAAATAAAATATAAGGTAAAGTACTCTGTAGTCGGCCGGTTTCTCAACTCGGCCAGTGCGACTATTTATTCAATTTACTTAGATTTGTTATAATATGGTCTTACCGATTTAACCGATTTAACATTAGAATGTGTATTATTTTATATATAACATAAATCAGTGAAAATTTTATAGAAATTGACTATAAAACGTTAAAAAATTGGTTAAATAATTCAACTGGCCGAGTTGAGAAAGCGGCCGACTAGAGGGTACTTTACCTTATCACTATGATAGGATTTCAGATTTACAGAGCACAAATAATCAAGTATTAAAGTTGTGACAAATTTTACAAATTTAGTACTTAATTATTATAAAAAAAAATCTGAATTCTTTTGAGTTAGCTTATCCTATCTTATTTAAATAATTAAGAAGGCTAACAAATTTTTCACTGGTCAAATAAATTTTTGACTAAAGGGATAACTTGATACTGAACATTTAGTCCCGTCCCCGAAGGTCTTAAAATCTTAAGTAACAACCAATTTTGTTGGTTTTTTTAGCATATAATGTTATGTATTTGCTTTTAATAAGCCCGTCCTAAGCCAAAATTTTCCAAAACAACTTTACTTAAGATATATCAAAAAAGTTAAGCCGTATGACTAGGCCCTAGGTCTGGAGCCTGTGACAAAACATATTTACACCCGCCGTAAAATCTGCTTTAAGAAAATGATTCGGAGACAGATAAAAAAAATTATCTTCCATAAAGTTGTAGAGCGATAAATTTCTTACAAGAATTTTATTATTTATAAACTTTTAAGAAGTTGTGTACGTTCGGAAAAGAAATAAAACACCCCATGCTAAAACATTTTTCTCAAAATATTCATTGCTCTAATCAAAATCTCTTTTCTTTTAATAAACCAAATAAAAAAATAAATTAGTAGTTTCTCATTAAGGGGTTACGCGGGTCAAGAAGACTAAAAAACGTCATATTTTCTAAATAATAAAAAAAACATTTAATTCAATCTTTTAAGCATATAAAAGTACAACACTTAAACTATGTTTTCTGAAATATTAATTTAAAAATTTTAAAAATTCAGGCTTTGAACCTTGATTTTCGGAGACCTTTTTTTAGAAAATTTACTTTGCGGTATTCACAATTATTCAGAGTAATGACCAGCGCACAATAACTTTTGTTTGTAAACATGTTTTCAAAATTTCCTTTGAGAATGAGCGAGATGACTAGATCTACATTTCATTCACTCTCATTGAAAAGTTAACACAATGTTTACAAAACAAAAGTTATTGTGCGCTGGTCATAAATTAATCTTAAGTCAAAAACCAAAAATATTTCCAAAATTGTTAGTTAGCAGATGAGTTAAACTTTTACTTGGATGAATTATATTTTTTTTCTTTGATTATAACTTATTTTATAAAATTAAACGTGATGTAAATACGCAGAAAATGATAATTCTTTGTATAAAATACTTCCAAAAACACAAATTTCATTTTTCTTAATCTTTCGTCCAATTATAACCAACGCACAGTAATTTTTGTTTTGTAAACATGTTCTAGACATTTCAATGAAAGTGAATGAAAAGTATATCTAGTCTTCTCGCTCACTTTCAAAATTTCCCATAAGAATGAGCAAGATGACTAGATCTAAATCTCACTCACTCTCATTGAAATGTCAAAAACATGTCTACTAAACAAAAGTTATAGAACGTTGGGCATCACGAGTTATGACCAACGCACAATAACTTTTGTTTGTAAACATGTTTTTTGACATTTCAGTAAGAGAGAAAAAGATCTAAATCTAGTCATCTCGCTCACTCTCATAGACAGTTCTAAAAACATTTACAAAGCAAAAGTTATTGTGCCTTGGGCATTAAACTTATCTACTAATAGAAAATATTTTGTTTTCTGACTTCAGGTGAACCTACTCTAAAAAATTGTGACTAGTGGAAAGTGCCCGTACTTTGCACGATCCCAAGCTTCTTAATGACTAAATTTTTCCTATGTTTCTGAATAAAAGTAATTACTCAATCAATATATTTTAAAAACTGGACACTTTTCCCTAGTTTTCAGAATATGGGTGCGATCGGTGCGATGAATAACATTTATTGAGAAACATAGGAAGAATTACGGCATTACGAAGCTTGGGATCGTACGAAGCATAAGGACTTTCCCCTACCTCTAAGTAGATTTTCTCAAAAAAGGTTTTTATAAATCTAGTCCCAACAGCTCAATTGTAAGAATTTTGAAATGAAAATTTCAGAAAATATAGTTTATATCGACGATTCAAAATATAAGTCGAACAACTCGATTTTTCACAAAAAATGTTTTATTCGCTTTTTGGATACTTCTATATACCCTCTATGCCCTCCACCTTTTCTGTGAATATTACACTTGAAAGATAATTATTTTCAAAATAGAGATTTTAAATTAAAATCTCAGCTTCAAATCGCTCTCCTGTAAAAATTGCCTACTGCGAATTATTCGTTTCTTATTCTGAGCGATCGATAGAGTGCACTTATGTGCTTCAAGCTTCAAAATTTTAATTTTCATAACTCACGTATCCCCTTAAGTTCTTTTTTGTCTAAGACTTATTGTGATTATTTTCTCTTTGCCTACACTGAGATAAAAAAGAGGGTGCAATTAACTTTTATTTCTCATAACTTTAAGACTTTTTAAGTGTCAAAATATATCAACATTTTTTAATATTAATTTTACACATTTTTAAGAGTAAAATTAACGTGAAAAAGGTTAACTTTAACTCCCAATACAGCTAAAAAGGGTAATATTTACACCGATTTTGAATCAATTATGCAGGGTAAAATTAACAGTTCCGGAATGTTATTTTAACTTTTTCGGACTTCTCTCACAGTGTAGCTACTTCGAAATTTTCACAAATGGATTTAAACATAAACGATGCTTAAGATACACATCCTGTCAAAATATTTATCGCTAAAAAGTGTTAATATCATTGTACAAAATATTTTCATAATCATTAAACATCAGCTTAATAAAAATTAGTTATTAAATTCAGTTTAATTTTAGTTATTTTCCTTAAAAAAACGGATATAAAAAAATACTAAAGGGGCTCAAACGTCCCAGTCCTCCTTTACAGAACACAAATGTAATTATTTCAACCAGCTTATTCATTAGATTTCATAATGATTTATTATGGGCTGGGTAACCTTATTATTATTTTACTGTCTGAGATTGAATTCAAATCGCAATTACATCAGATTGAAATTAAAATTGATTTAATGTGTAAGTTAATGACTTACCAAGGATATCTTGCTGAGGTAGCCATCGTCCGAGTTTGACATTTGGTGGGAGATCATGCATCCCAGCAGTACCACCTTCCCATTTCCAGAGAACGTGGTAAGGAAGCCGGGCAAAGGTCTGAACGAGCATCAGACGAAGGTGTTCAGGCATGTTGGCAGCCTTCACTGAAGATCCCATTGATACATAGATGAAGCCAGACTCTCCTGCTCCAGCAATAAAGTCTTCTAAATCCCTGGGCAATGGTCCAGCTGGTTTGCAGTGAATGCAGGCTATTTCAGCGACATTTGGAAGGAAGGGACGGGGATAGGAAACACTTGGATGTCCATTCTGGAGGATGAAGCTAACATTTTTAGCCATATCATAGGGATGAGGCATATCAGCTCCAACGTGATTTCTCGCCACGCGGCTAACAAGTGTCATAATGGGCTATTGGAAATACATAAGGATGGACATTAGAAACTTTGCAATTACTTTCAATTCATTTCCATTCCAATATTTCCAATTTGCATTGAATTAATTTGCTTAAAAGATTCTTTACAAAATTTTATGGCTTTGAGGTATTCTGGGAATGAATTAATTTACTGTGCAAAATCACAAGCTTGCATTGCAATTGACGGGTAATTATGAACATTAGAATGCTCGAGAAACCAAATGCACTTGAGGAATGTCACAATAATGACCCCAATCTCACCAAATTGTCATGAATCTGAGGTCACATCGCTAAGAACTAGATCGCATCAGCAATTATCTCTTGGACAAATTGGCAATATTCTTGTGATTTGGGAAAAATATTGACGATATCAATGTGATTGATGTACCCGCAGGGCTTTGAGCAAAAAGGAGTTCAATGTTTTAGCTATAATGAACTTATTCTGGGGGAAAAAGTTGTTTTCCATCAGCATGTTTACACTGACCAAATTACCCTAGCCTAGACATCAACACACTTTTCCAACAAAATAATCCAAAATCATCAGAATCGAACTGGATGTTTATCAATATTCTGATTTTCCAAAGGTAAATCTCTGATCTATTTGATGGATTTTTCTTATGAGCGGATCTGGTGATTGCCAAGAAAATCAACAAGTGATCATGCCATTGAAAATGCAAGTGCACTAGTGACACTTTTATGGCAATTTCCATCTAATTGCACTTATCGCACATCACTTTTCGATGCAAAATGTGATTAAACACGAAAGCCGGCCACACTGAACTAGATCTCAAGTCACATTGACACAGTGCACGGCTCATCGCTGACCATAAAAGGACTCACCTGGTGCATGATGCTGACAAAAATGTAGTGAAGAGCATTGAAGGCTCTCTGCCAGAAGGTCATGTCGTCGGTGAGAGCAGCAAAGAAAGCAGGAGTTACGGAGTATGGAACAGGATTGCCAGCTAGCGAGAGACTTCCTGTGTAGAAGCCCACAGTGTTGACAAACATAAAAGGTACTCGGTATTTATGCACCATAGCAAGGGCGCACTCTGGGAAGGCTCCATCGAGGATCACAAGATCAAAATGACGATTGAGGAGATCCTTAGTCTCACCATCGCTCAGCATTGCTTCACAGGACTGCGAATAAACGATAAGTCACATGTTAAATCTTCAATTAGATTACTCATATTAAATAGGAAAAGGTGGAAAATTGAATAGATAAACGAACATAAAAGTATTTACTTTTCATCAGCTTCAAGTGTTTAACCGACCATTGAAAAAGTTCTACAGTCAAAAAATATTTATTGTACAAGCTTAAAATTTTGAAAAGCATTTTCCATGTAGTATAAATAAATATTTAATTCCTTTATTTAATTTTAACTAATTATTTATTTAATTTTCACTAAGCTTTCAACACGCTCCGTGTCTTCCTCAGTGGCTGGGAAGCGTGTTGAAAGCTCTGGAGAAGAGATAGCTTTTTATTTTGGATTAAAAACTCCACAAATCCCACAAATGATGTTGCCGCGTTCGGACGGAAATTCCTTTCCGAAAACACCACTGTAATCTACACGCCAAATGTTCTACGGTACCGGTAACTTTACTACTCGAGTTTACTTTTTTTATTTGTCCGTATACTTGCTACCCATGCTAAAACATTCTAAAATTATCTTTTTTTAGGAAATTTCGACTTTGGAAAGGATTTCTTATATGAAACAATTTATTCGGTAGTAAACTGGTTTAAATATTATGCAAAAGATAATTCAGATCAGATTAAAAGTGAATTCGACAATTTTACAAAGTTTGGACGCTTTCCTACTATGAAAAAAATGTTTTGTCAAATTAACAAGACAAGTTTGTAAAAAGGATGTTCTTCCGTACTGAATATGGAAAAGTTTTGTCACATCGGCGGCCAATTGGATCTTGTTAAAAGTTTGTCAAAAGGGTGTTTTTCCATATAAAATGCAAGAAAAAGTTTTGTCAAATTGGTAAATAACATCCTTTTGACAAAATTTCAACAAAATCCATTTGTTCGTTTAACAAGACATTTTTTTCAGAGTATCTATTTCTTTAATTATCTTTTATTACACATGGCAATGTATTTTCTGGACATTCAGTTGTTTACACCGAGCAGAGCCCAAATTCACGAACGTAACCCAGAGATCAAATTCTTGAACCTAGCCAGTCACAACTTAGTTGATCGGAAATTAAACCATAACTTCGGATCAAGATAATTTTGCCTCACTGCTTAAAAGAAGTTATTGTGTCTCGGATTAATACTAAATGAAATATTGTACGAGATAATTGGTTTTGGCTATGGATAAATTTTCGATTGACCAGGGAGTCGATATACGAATTAGACCGTAACCCATAACCAGTTATAGGTAGGGTAAAGTACTTCCCCTTTGAACGTTCATGCCTTCGAATAATTGTAGAGCTTAAATTTCCCGCCTTATAGCAATAAATGCTCTGCTGAGGCAACCCTAAATATTCGAGACGCAATGTCTCCTTTCTAGGCCAGCGCCTCTGGTGATGGTGGAGACGACTGTAATAGTTTAGTCGATCGTACGATCTCAGTGAGTACGGACGTGAGTTCGTCATGAGTCGTACAAGTGATAGGACATAGTGCGGAGAGCTCGCGACAGTCTGGAGCCCACACCAGTCGATTGCATAAGCAGGTCACCTTCTAAGTATATTAGATTAAAGAGTAGATATTGTTTGCCCCCTATATCTTTTTCAGAAGTGGGATGATGGGGCAAGAATCCCCTGAATCCCTGAAAGAGTTTGTGAGGATTGCAGAGTAGCCATCATGACGAAATTGGTCGCAATAGGTTGAATGGTGCGAGTGAGGGGAGCATTAAGCATCATGGGGCAACAGGAAAATTCCTGTCGTACACAGGAATTCAGATAAGTGACCCAACTTGGGGAAAATTGCGTTTTATTGGAATTTTAGAAAGAGAAAAAAACAATTAATGTTGCGCAATAAGGGAAAATTTTATTCAAAAGCAAAGAAATAATTAATTGGGATATATTGTTGATCTTGAGGGATGATTCTCGCCGTGAATAGAGGCTGAATTTCCGTAAGAAATGCGATATTTCGGGAAAAAGGTGGTAATTGCGCATCATATTGGAAATTGCGTCAGAAAATTTCCTATTGGTTCAAATTGTGCCATAAAATATCACGCGATCTCCCCTAGCGGAAAGGAGGGGAAACTTGTTCGAAAATTATCGAAATTGCAACAGTGGCACGACTGATGGGGGAAAAAAGTATTAGTCGTTGACGAAAAGCAGGCTGAGGCAATTGCATTGTCAAAAAGTTGCTATTTTTCGTGGAAAATAAAGGAAATTATTCACCAATTCTCGTACAAAAGTGTTCAGACGCGATTGTAGAAGGTGTTGTGTTGTGTGTTTGTCACGCAGGTAAGAAATTTCCCGTGAAAATGACTCGAAAAGGAGATGACGCAATTTGCACACAGAAGCCGACATCTTGAGAAATGGAATATTTTTGTGAATTTTTCAGAATGCCGCGTCTTAGGAGGACAGGTACTGACCCACCAGTGCCGAGAGAGTCACCCATGGGACAGAGCTCAAGTCACGATGGTGTTCCAAGGATTGGGCCCCAAGAAATTGCCACTATCATCCCCAGGTTCGATCCGGATGATCCCAGTTGCATGGATTGCGAGCTCTGGATTGATGATTGCAGTACTGCCAAGGAGATGTATGGATGGAGTGACAGTGCTGCAATCCTGTACAGTTCCATGAGGTTGAGGGGTACCGCGAAAGTGTGGTATCATGCCGCCAAGGGGCAGCTACAGACATGGGAAATGTTCAAGAGGGATTTCATCGACAATTTCCCTGTAAAAGTCAGCATCCCTGGGATCCATGAACAGCTGAGGAAATCCCAGAAGTCCAAGAATGAGACGATAATAGCGTATTTTCACCGGATGTGCGCCTTGGGAAGAAAAATTTCTCTTGACGACCAGACAATGAAGGAATACATCATTGGGGGGATCTCACCAGAGAGCCGAAGGGCTACTTTGAGGAATCGGTCATATCCCTCCTTGACCAAGCTACTCCATGCTCTACTGGAAACTGAAGAGAAATGTAATTCAGAGAAAAAGGATGAGAAAAGTGACCGTCACAAGGCCGGATCGTCACGAGGGTACAATCGTGGTTCAAAACAGACAGACAGGTATCATCCCTATTCCTCAAGTTCACGTGGAGGTTCACGAGTGTCTGACAATGCAGGAAGATATCAACGGGACAGAAAGGAGAGCCCAGATGAGAATTTGGACAGAGATAAAGTCAAAGGTGAGAAGTTTTCCGGAAAGACTGAATTTCGAGACAACCGGAAATGCTATCATTGTAAGCAACCTGGACATTTGATCGCAAATTGTCCGAAAAGGCCCAAGGATTTTCAGATAAGGGTGGTCGAGCAACTCCCCACCCTGCCAAATAAAAAGGGGTTGATCAAGGAGGCTGAAGTACAGGGTCAGAAGGTGAAAGCCTTTGTGGATTTCGGAAGTGACTGTACTATTGCTCAAGAATCGGTAGCTAAACGGTTGAAAATAAAATGGCAAAAAGGGACAATTTCTTTGACGGGTTTTGGGGGAGTGAAAAATAAAACAAAAGGTAGCGCCCGAGTTAAGGTGAATTTAGATGGTGTTGAGAGAGAGGTTGTTTTACATATTGTCCCGGATGAGATGCAAAATCACGAGATGATTGTTGGGCGTGATTTTTTCAATGATCCCTTTGTGGTGTCATTGCGTACCTGGAATGATCTGATAATCACCGATAGTGCCAAAAAAGATGTCGATGTTATGGAAGTGGAAGTTGAGATGGAAGATGAAAATAAAACACCGATTGAAATTTCTGATGATATGATTTCAGTGGGAGAGGGTGTCAGTGACTCGATAAAGGAAAGGCTAAAGGAACTGGTCAAGGAAAATCGTCAGTGTTTTTCCTTAGACACATCAGAACTGGGGCATACCACAATAGAGGAAATGAAGATCCAAGTTATTTCCGATAAAATTATCAAGTATGGGCCCTATCGAATTCCATATGCTCTCAAGGAGGAAGTCCGGATGAAAATTGAGGAACTGCTCAAGTATCAGATAATTGAGCCGTCAACTTCAGAGTTTGCCAGCCCAATGGTGGTTCTCCGGAAGAAGAATGGAGGTATAAGGATTTGTATCGACTACCGGAAAATTAACGCGATAGTGAGGAAGGAGCACTTCCCGATGCCAAACATCGAGGAAAAGCTAAATGATTTGGCGGGTAAGAAACTTTTTAGTTGTCTTGATTTGTATATGGGATACCACCAAATCAGTGTTGCCGAGGAATCCCGGAAATATACAGCTTTT